>NC_041224.1:49781785-49875651 GCF_002837175.3 Physeter macrocephalus
ATTGATACAGCCACTATGGAGAACAGTATGGAGGTTCCTTAAAAAACTACAAATAGAACTACCATACGACCCAGCAATCCCACTACTGGGCATATACCCTGAGAAAACCATAATTCAAAAAGAGTCATGTACCACAATGTTCATTGCAGCACTATTTACAATAGCCAGGACATGGAAGCAACCTAAGTGTCCATCAACAGATGAACGGATAAAGAAGATGTGGCACATATATACAATGGAATATTATTCTGCCATTAAAAGAAACAAAGTTGAGTTATTTATAGTGAGGTGGATGGACCTAAAGTCTGTCATACAGAGTGAAGTAAGTCAGAAAGAGAAAAACAAATATCATATGTTAACACATATATATGGAATCTAAAAAAAAAAAAAAGTTCTCAAGAACCTAGGGGCAGGGCAGGAATAAAGACGCAGACGTAGAGAATGGACTTGAGGACACAGAGAGGGGCAAGGGTAAGCTGGGACAAAGTGAGAGAGTGGTATGGACTTATATATACTACCAAATGTAAAATAGATAGCTAGTGGGAAGCAGCCACATAACACAGGGAGATCAGCTGGGTGCTTTGTGACCACCTAGAGGGGTGGGATAGGGAGGGTGGGAGGGAGATGCATGAGGGAGGAGATGTGGGGGTATATGTGTATGTATAGCTGATTCACTTTGTTATAAAGCAGAAACTAACACACCATTGTAAAGCAATTATACTCCAATAAAGATGTTAAAAAAAACACAAAACAGATAGTGGGAATACAAGAATGGGTATGAGATGGTCTCTCCTAACCTTTAAATGGTTACTATGTAGTGTTATTGATAATAGCATTGGGCATTTTTGAGCACTTACTAGTTGATGGGCAGTGTGTCAAGAGCTGCATTTTTACATTCAATCCTCTGAACATTTTGAGATAGGCACTTTTGTTATATCCATTTTATAGATGATGAAATGATTTTAACTTCCCTAAAGTTACATGGTTAATAAATGATGAAAATGGGACTCGATCCCAGGCCTCTAACTCCACAGCTCACACGGGCAATAGAGATTTTAAATAAAATTCTGTAAAAACACAAAGAGAATGACTATTTTTACAGTTTCATTGAGTTATATTTTAAAATACAATAAGTTTTATGCACTTAAAAGTGTACAATTTGACACGCTTAGAAATGCACCTGTAAATTCATCTGATCTCTTTTCTGTCATCAAAGATTAAAGTGCATTTGTAGAATTTATATTTGTTTGACTTCTTTAACTCAGCCTAATTATATTAAGATTCATTCATAGTGTTGCATGTACCAAAAGTTCAGTTCTTTTTGCTGCTGAGTATTTCATTGTTTGGATATACCATAATATGTTTATCCATTCACCTGTTGAAGGATACTTGAGTTCTCTTCAGTTTTAGGCTATTACAAATAAAGCTTCTATGAACAGTCTTATACAACTCTTTGCATGGACATAAGCTTTCATTTCTCTTTGGTGAATACCTAGGAATGGAAAGGCTAGATTATATGGTAGGTGTATATTTAACTTTTTTAAGTTAAACTTTTTATTTTAAGATAATTGAACATTCAAATGCAGTTGCAAAAAATATTGCAAAGGTCCTGAGTACACTCTACCTAGTTTTCCCCCAGTAGTAAATCTTGCAGAACTATACTATAATATTAAAACCAGGATATTGACATTAATAAAGTTAAAATACAGAATGTTTCTGTTACCACAAGGATTCTTCATTTTGTCCTTTTATAGCTACATTCATTTCCCTCCTTAACCAAACATTAATTAATTCTCCATTTCTAGAATTCATTTCAAGAATATTATATAAATGGAATAATACAGTATATAACCTTTTGGGATTAGCTTTTTTTACTCAGAATAATTCTCTGGAGATTTTTCCAGGCTGTTGCATTTATCAATAGTTCATTCCTTTTTAGTGCTGAGTCATATTCCATGATATGGATTTATCACAATTTGTTTAACCATACACTCACTGAAGTACATCTATGTTGTTTCCAGTTTTTGGCTATTAGAAAAAAGCTGCTATATACACTCATGTATAGATGTTGCTATGAACATACTTCTTAATTTTTCTGGGATAAATGTCCAGGAGTACAGTTGCGTGGTTATATGGTACTTGCCTGTTCAGTTTATTAAGGCACTACCAAACTGTTTTCCAGAGTGGCTGCGCCATGTTACATTCCCACCATAATGTATGAGTGATCCAGTTTCTTCATGTTGCCAGCACTTGGTGTTATCATTATGTTTTCTTTTAACACATGAAAAGATTCGCAGTATGTCACTAGGCAAATGCAAATTAAAACCACAATAAAATACTACTATCGACCCATGAGAATGGTTAAATTTGAAAGACTGACAATACCAAGTGTTAGTGAGGATATGGAGTAATTAAAATGCTCAAAACGTAAAACCACTCTGGAAAACAGTATGGCTGTACCTTATAAGGCTAAACATACATCTACCGTATAACCCTGTAATCCCTTTCCTGGATATTTACCAATGAAACATGAAAGCATATATCCATGTACTAATTGCTCATGTATATTCATAGAAATTTTATTCATAATGCCTCCAAACTGGGTTCGAATGCCCAAGTTATAAATGGACAAACTGTGACACATCCATTCAATGGAATAGTATTCAGCAGTGAAAAGGGATAAACTGATACATACAACAACAGTCAAAAGCATTATGATAAATGAAAGAAGCCAGATAAAAAAGGTGATGATATTTTACAAAAGGCAAAACTATATAGGCCAGAAAGTATATTAATTGTTGCAAAGGCCTAGAGACGAAGAAAAGGGCTTTACTTCAAGGAGGAAGGAGGGAACTTTTGGGAATGATGGAAATGGAAAATTTTATAGTAATATATGTGCTTGTCAAAACTCATCAAATCATACACTCTAAAATAATAAATTTTATTGTATATAATTATATCTCAGTAAATCTGATAAAAAATTATTTATGTAGTCAATTTTTGCTGTAGCAGTTACAACTAATTTAATTTGCATCCCCACATTATGAGAGCACCTGTACCTCAATATCCTGCTAATGGGGTAATATTAAAAAAGGTTTTAAATCTTTGTTAAGCTTATACATTAGAAAATAGTATCCCATTGTTTTTTTAACTTGCATCTTTTAAAGTATTTGCTGGATGAGCATTTATTTTTCACTCAGTATTTTTTATATATGAAATGACTTTTCATATCATTTCCCATATATCTATTGGTGGTGTTCATCTTTTCTTACTGAGTTATAAAAACTCAATGTGGATTTTTAAATGGCACTTTGTAATTTACCTTCAAATGTGTTTGCCAATATGTTGTTTTTAACTTTACTATATAAAGTTTTCATGGAAATGTTACTAATTTTTAAATAGATTTACTTATTCTTTTCCTTTATATGATCCTGGTTTTATATCATACTAAGAAAGGCCATCCATACGCCAAGATTATATATAGCAATCTATGTCTTCTTCTAGTACCTTATGGAGTCATTTTTATCATCAAATTTAGCTTCACGTGGAATATATCTTGGTATAAGTTGTCTGAACATGACTTATTTGAAGAATCTGGCTTTTCTCCACTAATGCCACCTTCATCATATGACTATTAGACTTCATTTATGGATTCTATTATTCCATTAATCTTTCTAGTCATACGTAATATTATTTTTAAGTGTTGATAATATTCACAATCTTGCCCTGAGAAATGAGTGTGCATCTATCTTCTATCTGCATCTTATCATGAGAAAGATAAGTAAATGTTCAGCTTAGAATTTTAATAAACTGAATGCAAAGTATCAGTCTTTCAGATATACTATTTAATACATATTATTGAGTGTTATATTTATATTAGATTAAAATAATAACTCTAAAAAGAAAAATGTAATAACAAAGGATACTAGGAAAATTTTAATCTTTTAGCATCAGTGAAATGAACTTAAAAGTATTATATTTAGTTACCCTATTTAGACCTCTAACATAAAATCATTTTGTAGTTTTATGGTATCCTCCAAGGAATGATTGGTATTATGTTTAGTTCAGCAAACAGTGATTTTCTGATTGCACTGTGGATCTAGTTCATTAGGACTGAGCTAGAATGAGCTGGCACATTTTGAATTAGACTGCAAAAGGGTACAAGTAGTGAATGAACCTTGGCACCATTTCTAGATTGGCATGTGAAAACCCAAAAGACACGTTTTGTCCACAGTCATTTCGTCAAATACTGAAGAATTAATAATGCTTCTGTTCTAAATGAGTATGTTAAAATTGGAAGACTGGAGAACTAATCTTTTTTAGTAACAGGGTCAGTAAACATGAATCACCATTTGTCTACAGATCCAGCAGATTATGAGTTTTCCATGGCCTCCCCGGCCTGGGTACAAATGGGGTCATTGTCACAGCAATGACTGCAAGTCCTCATACTTTTTGTGTCATAATATTTTAGATGAGTTCTTTGTGTAAAACATATAGTTAGATTGTATTTTTTTTTAGATTATATTTTGAAATCCTATTTGACAATCTTTGTGTTTCAAAAGACCAGTTTATTCTATTTTCATTTATCATGGTCACTCATATTATTTGGTTTAATTCCTACCATATTGTATTGTGTTTTCTACTTTCTAGGCTTTTTATTTGTTCCTTTTCCTACTTTGCTTACTTACTTTTATATATCTTTTTTTTGATTGATTGAGTTTTCTTTACTCACTATCCCCCCTCTATGGATGTAAGGGTTACTGATTGTACTTGACTGAAAATCTAAAATTAGTCAATAGTTCTTCCTCCTTAAAGTGTAAGGACTCTGATTACAACAAGCACCTACTACCCATGTTAATTTGGATTGTTTCTCAGTTTCACCTTCTTTTTTTTTCCAGTCCCATAATAGTGATTCTTCATTTACTTTTTCTTTTTTATATACTCAGCTATTAATTTGATTTATCTACATTGTTTTGCTCATATTATTCTTACAGCCCACACCTTACTCTGGTTTAAGTTTCCTAAAGTATTTACTTTTATAAATCTTTCTTCAAGGATCTGAGTACAATAAACTTATTCTTTGCTTGTTTGGGTTTTATTTTTTCTTTATTCTTGAATATAATTCATCTGGGTATAGATTTATAGACTGAGAGTTATTTTTCCTCAACATTTTGAAATTATTATCCTATCTTCTTATGACTGTCAATATAACGAGTCTTCAGTCAGTCAGAGAGGTTTTATTTGCATTGTAAACATACTGTCTTTTCCTCTTCGGTGTATTCTAAATTTTTCCTTCTATCTTTGGTATTCTCTACTTTGGTGACAGTGTGTCTGTCTACTTCTGCATTTCATTTGATTTATCGAACAGGGGACTTAATGTACCTTCAGTCTGAATACTCACGTCTTTTCTTTTGGTGTGTGTGTGTCTCTTCTTCAATTCTAGAAAATTTGCAGACATTTTCTCCTCAAACCTTGATGCAACTCTGTTCTTTCATTGTGGGACTGTTTTGAGACATGTTTGACCTTCTAATTACACCCTTCATGTCTTATAACTTCTTTTGTTTTCTATATTTTTAATCTGTGTTTGTGTAATATCCAGAGATTTATTTTCTATGTCACTAGTTCTCTTTTTCACTATTTAAACATTTACTGAGTTTTAAATTCCAATGACTATAATGACTATATTCATTAATAAAAATATACTTGGTTCTTTTAAATACTTGCATCCTTTTTTTAATTACAGTGGCTTGCTTGTTCATCAGTGTGATTTCTACTACTTCTTTCATCTCTTTGATCATTTAAACAAATTGGCTTTGTAGATTTTATGAGATTATTCTGTTACCTCAAGTTCTTAGCCTATTAATTCTCTAGTTTGCTGTGTCTGGTGACTCTTCCTCATGCCAGATTATCTCATGCTCATGCTGTCTGTAAATTTTTATTGCTAGCTTAACTTTAATGGGGGTTTGCTTTATATGTGTGAGTTAATGAATTCTGGGGTGTGGAAAGATCTCCATGGAGCAATTTTGTGGTTTCTTTTTTTCCCTGCTGAATGCCCCAAATTATTGTAATAGTTAGGGATAATTTTTAAATTAAGGTCTTACATTATGGGGTAGAATAAATTCAGATCCTCTACATCATGCCCACAGTGAGACCACTGGTGGAGTGGCCTCAAGGTTTCAATTTCTTAGACTTTGAAGCGCCTCCACATCACAAAATCAGGCAAATGACCAGCTACTTTGCATCTTTCCAAAACTTCATGGGTGAAGTTTTTCTAGTTTCCTTTTCATAGAAACAAAAAGTGTGATCACCTTTGGGGGGGGGGATCCTAGTTTTATTCTGGGGGCTTTGTTCCAGTTCCTTATTTGGACTCAAGGCTATAGCCCAAAGTTAGCCAAGTCACTGTAAAAACATTAAAACCCCAATCCCTAATTTAGGCATGATTAGGACTTCCCTTCTTGTGATGATGGACTAGATAATCTGAATCAATCCTCCTGTTGAAGACAACTTTAAAAGTGTTAGAATAAAACAATCATATTCTTAAAAGCATCTGAAAAATATACAAGATATTGAAGAAATACTGGAGCTAGATTCAGAGTAGAGGATAACAATTCAGAGATTTGCTTTTGCCCAGGGAACACTGACTGATTCAGAAAAGGTAGCTGAAAATTATTTCTTTCTCACTCTATCCCACTTGATTTAGGCCCTCAGTGGACTGGATGAGGACAACCCAAACTGGGGAGGGCAACCTGCTTTACTCAATCTATCCATCAAATGTTAATGTCGTCTAGAAACATCCTCACAGACACACCCAGAAATAACGTTTATCCAAATATCTGGGCATCCCAGTCGAGTCAAGGTGACACATAAAATTAACCAACACAATTTGTTCTTACCTGTAGGCAAGGTTGAGCAGCGCTGCTCCAGGTACGCAAAGAATGAGATTTAAAGTCTGAAGCATTCTTCAAGGACTTAAGAGTCATCTCAATGGTCAGGTGGTTCTCACAATAAGTAGGAACACAAGTTTAGAGAGTGGTCAGCTATATAGGTCAGCTTGGGATGGAGAAATTGGAGGAAGTGATATTCTTTTTTTTTTTTTTTTTTTTTGGCGGAGCACAGGCTCCGGACGCGCAGGCTCAGCGGCCATGGCTCATGGGCCCAGCCGCTCCGCGGCACGTGGGATCCTCCCGGACCAGGGCACGAACCCGTGTCCCCTGCGTCGGCAGGCGGACTCTCAACCACTGCGCCACCAGGGAAGCCCGGAGGAAGTGATATTCTAACAAAGGTTTGCTTTATGAAGATCTAGAAACATATTCACTATTTTCCATATCCCCACATAAGAGAAGCAGATTCTAAACACAGGATTTTGATCTATTTAAGCAACGAACTACTTCAAAATTCTAATGCAAGTTTGTTCCACTGAACAAGAAAGATGACTTTAATTTTCTAGCATAATTTGAAAACTCGCCATTCAATTACTAAATATTTAAAAACTTTTCAGTATGTTCACTCTTGTATTCTTATAAACCTTTTATGAGTTGGGAAAAAATCAGTGTAGCATTCATGAATAAGTAAGCACAAAGAGTGCATTGGTGCAAATTCAATGCTCATCACTATTTTGTTTTATTTGGTAGCAAGAACAGACTTAACATCTAAACATAATCAGCACTGAATTTGTGATGTTTTATTCTACAGCTTGCAATTTCAAAATACAGAATTTGAATCTGTTTATCCTCTCGTAGTGTATTTGGGCACCAAAGGCAACTGTTGAGTGTGAATCCTGTTTCCTATTGGCAAAGTGTGGATCTGTTCTCCATTTGATGAAGCATCTTTGTTACAGCAACGGGGACAATGTGCATGAAGAAATGAGAAAACCCAGTGATGCATTCTTATCTTAATCAAAGGCCAATTTCTGACAACTTTCTGGTTAAAATCAAGCTAAGCTCAGGGCTAACCACCCCTGGCAGGTCAGAAAACAACCTCAGAACAGATTTAGACCACCTGAGTTCTAAACTCAATTTTCTTATTCTGTATGACTTAGTTAACTTTGGGAATGTTATCAAAGCTCTCCAAGTCTCTTTTTATTAATTTATACAACAGAAAATGACAATATATACCTCATAGGGTTGTCATAAATATTAAATGACATAACCTATTTAAAATCAATAATACAGCTTTAAAGATGTACTCAATAGGTGCTGGTTCCCTCCATCTCTCTTCCAGTTTTCTACCACTTTTCCTCTTCCCCAGGTAGAATGTACCTTGGACTTCACTTGTTGTCTAAATCTATAAGTTGGATAATGCCGTGTAACAGTATGAGGCCGAAGTTGACCTAAAATGGGAGGAAGAAAATAATCCATGTCAAATTCCAATATTTGATAGAAATGAAACTGAGGGGTACAGTGATTCCAGATAAATTAGAAACTCTTGAGAATCACAGTAATGTGAACATACAAAGATGTCTGTTGTTTGATTTGGATTGTTGCTATATTTGTCAGTCCTAGAGATACTGGAAGAGAGAGAGAGATTTCCTTGATAAATAATTGAAGCTGATTTGCAAATACTCTTAGAGGCTGGAATCCAACCCCATGAGTGTGTTTAAATTTGACTATTATAACTGCTCCCTGTAGCTTTCTATTGCCATCAGGTTTTCCTGATTTCAGCCTATCCTTCACACATTGGTATTTGAATATTATCTCCTAAAAAAAATCAAAAAACAAACAAAAATCTATGCAACAGTTTAAATTTGCAATTTTGCTTAACTCCCAAAATTCCATTAAAATTATAGTAAAGGGGTAAAATGGCAATAAATAGGTATGCCCCTTCCTCAACAAAACCCCATCCTAGGGCTTCCCTGGTGGCGCAGTGGTTGAGAGTCTGCCTGCCAATGCAGGGGACACGGGTTCGAGCCCTGGTCTGAGGGGATCCCACATGCTGCGGAGCAACTGGGCCCGTGAGCCACAACTACTGAGCCTGCGCATCTGGAGCTTGTGCTCCACAACAAGAGAGGCCATGACAGTGAGAGGCCCGCGCACCGCAATGAAGGGTGGCCCCCGCTCGCCGCAACTAGAGAAAGCCCACGCACAGAGACGAAGACCCAACACAGCCAAAAATTAATTAATTAATTAATTAAAAAAAAAACAAAACCCCATCCTACCTCTCAAAATGTACTTACTGTACAGATTTAAAAATTACGGTAAAGTATATATTACAAAATTTACCACCTTTACCATTTTTAAGTGTACAGTTCAGTAGTGTTATGTATGTTCACCCTGTTGAGTAACCAATCTCCAGAACACATCTCATCTTGCAAAATTGAAATATTATTTACTGGGTAGTAAATAATAACTCCTAATTATCTTCTCCCTCCAGTCTCTGGCAACAACAATTCTACTTTCTGTCTCTTGATTTTGGCTACTCTAAGTATCTCATATAAGTGGAATCATACAGTATTTGTCTTTTTGTAATCACCTTATTTCTCTTAGCGTAATGTCCTCAAGGTTCATCCATGTTGTAGCATGTGCCAGAGTTTCAGTGAGTAATATTCTATTGGATGTGTATACCATATTTTATTTATCCATTCATTCATCAATGGACACTTGGGTTGCTTCTACCCTTTGGGTATTGTGAATAATGCTGTTATGAACTTGGGTGTACAGATATCTCTTCCAGACCCTGCTTTCAATTATTTTGGGTATAGGTCTGGATGTGGAATTGCTGGACCATATGGTAATTCTATTTTTAATTTTTTAAGGAAGCACCAAACTGTTTCCCACAGTGGCTGTACCATTTTACATTCCCACCAACAGTCCACAAGTGCTTCAATTTCTCCACAACCTTGTCAACTCTTGCTATTTTCTTTTTTTTTTTTGGACAGTAGATTTCCCAGTGGATGTCAGGTGGTATCTCATTGTGGTTTTGAGTTGCATTTCCCTGATTATTAGTGATGTTGAGCATCTTTTCATGTGCTTCCTGATAATTTTTTATCTTCTTTGAAGAAACGTCTATTCAATTCCTTTGACCATTTTCAAGTGGGTTTTTTGTTGTTGTTGAGTTGTAGGAGTTCTTTATACACTCTTGATATTTATCCTTTATCAGCTATATGATTTGCAAATATTTTCTTCCATTTGGTGGGTTGTCTTTTTACTGTGTTGACAGTGTCTTTCGAGAAACCAAATATCAAAATTGTGATATAGTCCTATTTGTCTATTTTTTCTTTTGTTGCCTGTGTCTTTGAGGTCATTGATTGATTAATTTTAAACAAGAGAACCAATGGTATTCAATGGGAAAAGAAAAGTCTCTTCAACAAATGATGCTGGGACAACTTGATATCACACACAAAAGAATGAAGTTGTACCCCTATCTCTCACTACATACAAAAATTAACTCAAAATGGATCAGTATAGGAGCTAAAACTAAAAACTCTTAGAAGAAAATATAGTAAATCTTCATAACCTTGGATTTGGCAATGGATTCTTAGCTATCACATCAAAAGCACAGCAAGAAAACAAAAAAATAAAGTGGATTTCATCCATATTTAAAATTTGTGCATCAAAGGACATAATCAAAAAGTAAAAAGACAACATACAGAATAGGAAAGGACATTTACAAATGATATATCTGACAAGGGTCAGGATATATAAAAACTCTTACAACTCAATAACAACAAAAAAGACAAACACCCCAATTTTTAAAATGGCAAAGTACTTGTATAGACATTTCTCCAAAGAAGATATACAAATAGCTAAGAAGTACATGAAAAATGCTCAATATACTTAATTATTAAGGAAATGCAAATCAAAACTACGATGAAGTACCACTTCACATTCACCAGAATGGCGATAATAATAATAAAAACAACAATGTTATATAACAAGTGCTGGTGAGGATGTGGAGAAATCAGAAACTTTGCACATTGTTGGTAATAAAGTAAAATGGTCCAGTCATTGTGGAAAACAGTTCTGTGGTTCCTCAAAGAGCTGAAAATAGAATTACCAAATAACTCCACAATTCCACTCCTAGGTGTGTACCCAAAAGAAATGAAAAGACAGTCTTCAACAAGCACATGTATATGCACATTCATAGCAGCACTATTCACAATAGGAAAAAGGTGAAAACATCCCAAATTCCCATCAACAAATGAATGGACAAACAAAATATGATACGTACACACAGTGGAATACTATTCAGCAATAAAAAGGAAAGAAGTACTGATACATGCTGTAACATGAATGAAACTCAAGAATGTTATGAAAAGTTAAAGAATCCAGATACAAAAGGTCACATATTGTATGATTACATATGTATATTAAATATCTAGAATAGATAAATCCATAGAGATAGAATAGAAATTGACAGAGGACTGACTAAGATGGTGGAATAGAAAGACCCTGAGCTTGCCTCCTCTCCCAGGCAACCCAAAATCACAACTATTGCAGAATAATCATTGATGAAAAAGATTGGAACCTACCAGAGAAGATTTACAAATAAAGATATAAAGAAGGAACCACAACAAAATGGACAGGAGGGGTAGAGTCGCAATATAATCAAATCCCATACCCCTGGGCGGGCGACTCACAAATGGGATAATAATTACAATTGCAGGGAGTTCTCTCAAAGGAGTGAAAGGTCCAAGCCCCAGGTAGGGCTCCCCAACCCAGAGGTCCTTCATCAGGAAGACAGAATAACATGTTCCAAATGAAGGAACAAGATAAAACCCCAGAAGAAGAACTAAATGAAGTGGAGATAGGCAATCTACACAAGAAAGAGTTCAGGGTCATGATTATTAAGATGCTCAAAGAACTCAAGAGAAGAATGGATGCACAGAGTCAGAAGTTAGAAGTTTATAACACAGTGTTAGAAAATATAAAGAACAACCAAACAGAGATAAAGAATACAATAACTGAAATGAAAAATACAGTAGAATGAATCAGGAATAGACTAAATGATGCAGAGGAATGGATTGTCCAGCTGGAAAACAGAGTAGTGGAAATCACTGATGCTGAACAGAAAAAAGAAAAAAAGAATGAAAAGAAATGAGGACAGTTTAAGAAAATAGTGAAAGGAAAAAGCTCATCAGGAAAGGCAAACATATAGTAAAGGTAGGAAATCGTCCATCCACAAAGGTTGTAGGAAGGTTAAAATACAAAAGTAGTAAAATCATCTAAATCCACAATAAGCACTTGAGGGGTACACAAAACAATTAGATGTAAAATATGACATCAAAAACAGTAATCATGAGGGGAGGAGAGTACAAATGCAGGGTTGTTAAAATGTATTTGAAATTAAGAGATAAGCAATGTTTAAAAAAATCACATAAATATAGAGATAGATATAGATATTGATATATTGCTATATATAAACCTCATGGTAACCACAAAGCAAAAATCTGTAGTAGATACAGACATAAAAAAGAATAGGAATCCAAACATAACACTAAAGATAGTCATCAAATCACAAAAGCAATGTTTAAAAAAATCACATAAATATAGAGATGGATATAGATATTGATATATTGCTATATATAAACCTCATGGTAACCACAAAGCAAAAATCTGTAGTAGATACAGACATAAAAAAGAATAGGAATCCAAACATAACACTAAAGATAGTCATCAAATCACAAGAGAAGAGAACAAAAGAAGAAAAAAACACCTTTAAAAACAACCCCAGGGCTTCCCTGGTGGCACAGTGGTTAGGAGTCCACCTGCCGATGCAGTGGACGTGGGTTTGTGCCCCGGTCCAGGAGGATCCCACATCCCACGGAGTGGCTGGGCCCGTGAGCCATGGCTGCTGGGCCTGCACATCCGGAGCCTGTGCTCCGCAACGGGAGAGGCCACGGCAGTGAGAGGCCCACATACCGCAAAAAACAAAAAACAAAAAACAAAAACCCCAAAACAATTGATAAAATGGCAATAAGAGTATACATATCAATAATTACTTTAAATGTAAATTGACTAAATGCTCCAATCAAAAGACATAGAATTGCTGAATGGAAAAAAAAAAAGGCCTGTATATATGCTGCTTAAAAGAGACTCACTTCAGATCTAAAGACACACAGAGACTGAAAGTTAGAGGATGAAGAAACATATTCCAAGCAAATGGAAATCAAAAGAAAGCCGGGGTAACAATACTTATATCAGACAAAATAAACTTTAAAATAAAGACGGTTACAAAAGACAAAGAAGGACATTACTTAATGCTCAGGGGATCAATCCAGGAAGAAGATATAACAACTGTAAATATATATGCATTCAAAATAGGAGCACTTAAATATGTAAAGCAAATATTAACAGACATAAAGGGAGAAATCGACAGTAACACAATAATACTAAGGGACATTAACACCCTACTTACATTGATGGACAGATCATCCAAACAGAAAATCAATAAGGAAACACTGCCCTTAAATGACACATTAGACCAGATGAGCTTAATAGATATATATATAGAATACTCCATCCGAAAGCAGCAGAATACACATTCTTTTCAAGTGCCCATGAAACATTCTCCAGGATAGATCAGATGCTAAGCCACAAAACAAGTCTCAGTAAATTTAAGAAAATTGTAATAATATCAAGCATCTTTTCCAACAACAACACAATGAGACTAGAGGTCAACTACAAGAAAAAAACGGCAAAAAACACAAACATGTGGAGGCTAACCAATGTGCTATGAAACAACAAATGAATCACTGAAGAAATCAAAGATGAAATTTTTAAATACCTGGAGACAAAAGAAAACAAAAACACAATGATCCAAAATCTAGGGAATGCAGCAAAAGCAGTTCTAAGAGGGAAGTTTATAGCGAAAAAAAACTTACCTTAGAAAGCAAGAAAAATCTCAAATAAACAACCTAGCCTTACACCTAAAGGAACCAGAGAAAGAAGAACAAACAAAACCCAAAGTTGTAGAAGGAAAGAAATGACAAAGATTGAGCAGAAATAAATGAAATAGAGACAAAAAAAAAAAAGAAAAGAAAGAAAGAAGGGAAGGAAGGAAGAAAGGAAAAAGAAGGTCAATAAAACTAAGAGCTGGTTCTTTGAAAAGAGAAACAAAATTGATCAACATTTAGCCAGACTCATCAAATAAAAAAGAGAGGGGGCCTAAATCAATAAAATCAGAAATGAAATAGAAGTTACAACCAACACCGCAGAAATACAAAGGAACATAAGAGACTACTATGAACAGCTATACGCCAATAAAATGGACAACCTAGAAGAAATGGACAAATTCCTAGAAATGTACAATCTCGAAGACTGAACCAAAAAAGAAATAGAAAATATAAACAGACCAGCTGCCAGTAATGATATTGAATCAGTAATAAAACCACTCCCAACAAAAGTCCAGGACCAAATGGCTTCACAGGTGAATTCTAGGAAACATTTAAAGAAGAGTTAATATCTAACATTCTCAAACTATTCCTAAAAAGTGCAGAGGAAGGAATACCTCCAAACTCATTCTACAAGGCCAGCATTACACTGATACCAAAACCAGACAAAGATATCCCAAAAAAGAAAATTATAGGACAATATCACTGATGAACATAGATGCAAAAATCCTCAACAAAATATTGGCAAACCAAATCCAACAATACATTAAAATGATCATACAACATGATCAAGTGGGATTTATCTCAGGGATGCAAGGATTTTTCAGTATCCACAAAGCAATCAATGTGATATACCATGTTAACAAATTGAAGAATAAAAACCATATGATCATCTCAATAGATACAGAAAAAGCTTTTGACAAAATTTAATATCCATTTAAGATAAAAGCTCTCCAGAAAGTGGGCATAGAGGGAACATATCTCAACATAGTAAAGGCCATATATGATAAGCTTGCAGCAAACATCATACTCAATGGTGAAAAGCTGGAAGCATTTTCTCTAAGATAAGGAATAAGACAAGGATGCCCTCTCTTGCCACTTTTATTCAACATTGCATTGGAAGTCCTAGCCACAGCAATAAGAAGAAAGAAAGAAAGAGAGAAAGAAAGAAAGAAAGAAAGAAAGAAAGAAAGAAAGAAAGAAAGAAAGAAGGAAAAGGAATTCAAATTGGAAAGGAAGCCCTAAAATTGTCACTGTTTTCAGATGACATGATACTATACATAGAAAATCCTAGATGCCACCAAAAATATACTACAGCTCATCAAAGAATTCAGTAAAGTTGCAGGATGCAAAATTAATATACGAAAATCTGTTTTATGTGTCTACACTAACAACAAACTATCAGAAAGAGAGATTAAGGAAACAGTCCAATTTACCATCACATGACCATACTACCCAAGGCAATCTACAGATTCAATGCAATCCCTATCAAAATACCAAGGGTATTTTTCACAGAACTAGAACAAATAACTTTAAAATTTGTATGGAAACACAAAAGACCCCAAATAGCCAAAACAATCTTGAGAAAGAATAGAGCTGGAGGAATCACACTCCCTGACTTCAAACTACAAAGCTACAGTAATCAAAATAGCATGGTGCTGCCACAAAAACAGACACGTAGTTCAATAGAACAGAATAGAGAGCCCAGAAATAAACCCACATACTTATGGTCAATTAATCTTCAACAAAGGAGGCAAGGATATACAATGGGGAAAAGACAGTCTCTTCAGTAAGTGGTGCTGGGAAAACCGAACAGCTACATGTAAAATAATGAAATTAGAACACTCACACCATATACATTTTACTACTTTTGTCTTTTAACCTTCCTTCTGGCTTTGCAAGTGGTTGATTTACTAATTTTACTGTATGTTTGCCTTTACCAAAGAGATTTTTCCTTTCATAATTTTCATATTTCTAGTTGTAGCCTTTTCCTTTTGCTTAGAGAAGACCCTTTAACATTTCTAGGATAGCTGGTTTCATCAAGCTGAACTCTTTTAGCTTTTGCTTGTCTTTAATACTTTTAATCTCTCCTTCAAATCTGAATTATAGCCTTGCTGGGTAGAGAATTCTTGATTGTAGGTTTTTTCCCTTTCATCACTTTAAGTAGAAGTGTAAAAAGATGTGAATGTCCCTAAAAGGGGAGAGCCATCTTCAGCCACTTTTATTTAAGAATTTGTTTTTTAGATAGGTTTAAATTTCACAGCAAAATGTAGAGGGATGGTAGAGATTTCCCCATATTCTTTCTGCTGAAGAACTTTTTGAAAGCTTCTTTTTAGCATGAAGACTTAGGTTATATGAAGGAAATTTTGATGAGTAATACTATACTCCTGAAATAATTCTCTTTAGTAGTTATATATGAATATCATAGAATCACTTGATTGAGCCTCATTAACATTTGTCTGTTGGGATTCTATCTCTGATCTCAAAATAATGACTTTAAATATTTGTATTCAGAGTTTTTAATTGACCTAAACTGGCCATATTTAAACTCCTAATGGTTCCTATATTTACCAGATGAAGCAAAGGATGCAAAAACATTTCACTGTGAAATGTGTTATCCTCTGGGAGTTTCATCAAATTGTCTTTGCCCACCAGCTACAATAAAGCTAATGCATCTACCAACATAAAATAGTGCACTGGTTTTGTTGAGGTTTATTTACTAGTCTAATGATTATTTCAGTAAACCCAGGGCTCTAAATGACAACCACATAGATAATTGCATTATAATGTGTTTTCTTTTCACTTTAGTCAGGTTTAATTCTGTATATAGCAGAACTAGTGCCTTACAAATGTTGTGGTTGGTGTAATATGAATGAACAACAATTTATTTGTATTATTGTATTTTAAAGTGTTTGAACATATTAGTTCTAGTAGCATCTATTGTGTACTTTTCAAAGTACTGCTTAATAGTGTTAATAAATATCAACAAGTTATTTATTGCTCATTTGAGAAATTAACTTTTATATGTGAGAATGAGCATTATATTTAGTATATATTTTTGTGACTAGAAAAGTAAGATTGTTAGCTCTCTTTTCTGCAGACTTTGAGCTCTGTGATTGCTAATATTTTGAATGGAACTTGATACCTGCAAGGGTCACTTAAATAAACTCTTGGTTGTAGTGGGATTGGCCATCTAAATTCCAAAAGTTTGTGGCTTGCCTTTTTATTCTGTTTGTGTTATATTTTGATAAATAGAAGATCTTAAGTAAAAGTTAGTCAAATTTATCAATCTTCCATTATGGTTAGTGTTTTTTGTATTCTGTTTAAGAAAACTTTCCATACCCCAAAGTCATGAAGTCATTCTTCTACATTATCTCTCAAAGTTTTATCATTTGGTCTTTCACACTTAGATTATAATCCACCTTGAATTGTTTTCATGTATAATGTGAGGTAAGGTCAAATTCATATTTTTCATCCCAATGGGGATTTCTTTCTCCTCTAATTTGGAATAGCATCTTTGTCATAAGGGTCCATTATAGCACAACTATAATGTTATTGCATAGTAAATACAATGATTTGCCATCTAATTTGACAACAAAGTATTCCACACTCCACTGTGCCTTAAAAACGTGACATTTAGAGTCCACTTTTACCTACCTAACTTGTTTTGACATAGTGAGGATGCACGGGTAATAAAAGTAAAATAAAATGTTGCACTTTGGAAGTACATATGACACTTGAAACACGGTTCAGTTATAACTGCATCATTGCAATTTATAGTGGCATCAAACAGCAGTTTGAAGTGATCAGAGTGCTACATATGATCTCTGTTGCAACCACTCAACTCTGTTGTTGAGTGTAAAAGCAGCCATTAATAGTATGTAAGCAAATAAGTGAGATTGTGTTCCAATAAAACTTTACGGTCATGTAAATTTAAATTTCATATAATTTTCATGTATCACAAAACATAATCCTTTTGATTTTTTCCAACCATTAAAAACCGTAAAAACTATTCTTAGCTCACAGGCAGTACAAAAACAAGCAGTAAGCCTTATTTGGACATTGGATCATAGTTTGCCAACTCCTAACCTACAAGGTCATTAAAATAGTATTTATTAAAATGTGCTTTGAGGAACCCTACTCCTAGGAAATCTTTCTCAAGAATAAAACGTCAAATAACATTACAAAAAGCTGCATACTATATTTCTCAGTTGTAGATTCATGCTGTGGATATTTAACACTCTTAAAACTTATGCAATAAAGAAACATCTATCTTTGCCTAATCCAGATGAAACGAACCTTATTTATTTGCCAGAGAACTCTTATTTATACACAACACTCCTATTTGCATGCCGCAGAACCAAGGTGTGGGATATACTTGGAGAAAAGTTGCTATGATCTCACTTATTTTTCGAATGAGTGAAATAAAGTAACAAAGTGCTGAGACTAAAAATGTTCTTATTCTTCTAGAAAAGGGTTGACCATTTATTGGCCCTAACAACAATAACAACCAGAACCAATTAAAAACCCATCCTCATCTATCAATAATAACTTCACACCAGTAATCAGCCAATCAATGACAGCCCCCTCTGAAAGTCAGCCAGTCAACAGCCTCACTCCTGTGCACGTGCTACTGAAAGACAGCCAATCAGCAGTAGTATTATTTAAGTAACTATAGTAAATAGCTAAAGGTTAACTAATCCCTGAACACTTCTTTCAAATCTCCAAGCTTATATATAATGAAACAAATATTAAGAGAAAGTTCATAGGAAAGGGTGACTGTGTAGATGAATTCAGTAGTTTGAAACAACGTATTTTCCACTAGAATCTACTGTGTTCTACTACCCTTCCAGGTAAAATGCTTGAGGGAAACCAAAGAAGGCTAGTTGAGATAAACTGCCTACTCTCAAATATTGGTGGATATGCAGTAACATAGGTATTTTGAGGAGAGATCACCTTTTCCTCATCCTGAAAACACTTTTAACATTTAAAGTGAAAACAAGTGCTAGAGACTGCATATTTGGGTAAAAAAGTTTAATCTCTGGGTCTCACCCTGGATCTTTATCTTTTATTTATTGGCTCTGTATATCTGAAAGTAGCTTTAGAAGCCTAGCTGTTATTCTGGGAATAAAATTTTGGTAGGTTGTTTAACTGCAGCAAATAAAAATGTTCTCATCCTCTGTCCTAGGAAAGGACTGTTTTCTCTGCCCATAGCATCAAGTAACCTCCAGAATCAGGTTTTAAACATGTCACAATCTATCAGGGACAACTTTGCATTGGCAACCATGCTTCTGAAAGCCAGAACACTCGTCACCAAGCTGATACTTTTATCAAGTCCTTATTGCCTTTCTCAAACTACAAGTTAGTCAATCATTCAGCTCTTTATTGAATGCTTACTATGTGCTATGATGCTCTAGGTCACTCAACTTTGGCCAGATACAGATCAACTATAAAGATTTAAAATCATGATGCCTGGGTCCTACTCACAACAACTTCTCTGTCTAGAGTGTAGCTTGAACACTAATTATTTATATATATATAAAAATAAATTTATTTATTTATTTTTGGCTGTGTTGGGTCTGCGCTGCTGAGCACAGGCTTTCTCTAGTTGCAGCGAGCGGGGAGTACTGTTTGTTGCGGTGCACGGGCTTCTCATTGCAGTGGCTTCTCTTGTTGCGGAGCACGGGCTCTAGGCACAAGGGTTTCAGTAGCTGTGGCACACGGGCTTAGTTGCTCCACAGCATGTGGGATCTTCCCGGACCAGGGCTCGAACCTGTGTTCCCTGCATTGGCAGGCGGATTCTTAACCATTGCGTCGCCAGGGAAGTCCTGAACACTGAATTTATTTTCCTTTTTTTAAAACATCTTTATTGGAATATAATTGCTTTAGTTTAGTTTAGTTTAGTTTCTGCTTTATAACAAAGTGAATCTGCTATACATATACATATATCCCCATATCTCCTCCCTCTTGCGTCTCCCTCTCACCTTCCCTATCCCACCCCTCTAGGGGGACACAAAGCACCAAGCTGATCTCCCTGTGCTATGCGGCTGCTTCCCACTAGCTCTCTATTTTACATTTGGCAGTGTATATGTGTCCATACCACTCTCTCACTTCGTCCCAGCTTACCATTCCCCCTCCTGACATCCTCAAGTCCATTCTCTATGTCTGTGTCTTTATTCCTGTCCTGTCCCTAGGTTCTTCAGAATCTTTTTTTTTCTTAGATTCCATATATATGTGTTAGCATATGGTATTTGTTTTTCTCTTTCTGACTTACTTCACTCTATATGACAGACTCTAGGTCCATCCACCTCACTACAAATAACTCAATTTCATTTCTTTTTATAGCTGAGTAATATTCCATTGTATATATGTGCCACATCTCCTTTATCCATTCATCTGTCAATGGACACTTAGGTTGCTTCCATGTCCTGGCTATTGTAAATAGTGCTGCAGTGAACCCTCCATACTGTTCTCCATAGTGGCTGTATCAATTTACATTCCCACCAACAGTGCAAGAGGGTTCCCTTTTCTTCACACCCTCTCTAGCATTTATTGTTTGTAGATTTTTTGATGATGGCCATTCTGACCAGTGTGAGGTGATACCTCATAAACAAGACGAAAAGACAACCCATTGCTCTTTTAGCTTTCATGGGCTTCCCCCCTCTTAGTGCTGGACATGAGGGCAGTTGTGGTAAGTGTGTTACAGAATGAAGTAAACAAAGCCCCAGCATTATAGATGGAAGAGCAAAAGGGAGCCCCAGGAAATTGGGAAGTACTCAGGAAATAGTTAGAGGGGGAAGCTTTTGACAATTACCTGGTAAGAAAGATTTGACAATTACCTGACAGTACTCCTGGTATCACTTCTGATGAATGCACCTATGGTTCTGATCATAAATGACATACCACAGACTGAGAACTGAACTAAGACAGAGAGACCACTGCCCAGGACTCACATTGGCTAGTGAGCAGCATACATGTGAGAAAGATTTGAATATAACCTGAAGGCTTTGAAAATGGAACTAACAGTGAAACTAAAACTTACAGATGGCTGGTTGGAACTTGCAGCCTGAACCCAACCAGGTTCATTGCCTGCTAAAACAAAAATATCAACATTCTCCATAGGACTTAAACAAAACTCAGAGTCTCATAACATAATATTCAAAACATCCAGGATACCATCCAGAATTACTCAGCAAATGAAGAACCAGACAGATCTGAACTCACATGAGAGAAAGACAATCGACACATACCAATGCTGATTTTTTAAACTGAAGTATAGTTGATTTTATCAGTTTCAGGTGTAAAACGTAGTGACTAAATATTTGATAGATTATACTCCATTTAACGTTATTATAAAAAAATGGCTATATTTCCTAGTGCTGTACAATATATCTGTGTTCCTTATCTACTTTATTACCAAAGCTGATTTGACACAGATGTTTCAGTTATCTGACAAAGCACTAAAGAAGCTATTATAAGTGTTCCAGGAAGTAAGGGTAACACTCAATATGACTGGAAAGATATAAAGTCCCAGCAAAGAAACAAAAGATAAAAAGACAAACCGAATGAGAATTTTACAATTAAAAAATATGACTATATTTTTAAAAATCTCACTCGATGGAATTGAGATGGCAAAAAAAAGTCAGTTAATTAGCATATAGATCAGTAGAAATTATCTTGTCTGAAAACAGAGAGAGAAATATTTCTTAAAAAGTACAGAGCTTGGGACTTCCCTCGTGGTGCAGTGGTTAAGAATCCACCTGCCAATGCAGGGGACACGGGTTCAAGCCCTTGTCCGGGAAGATCTCACATGCCATGGAGCAAATAACCCCATGCACCACAACTACTGAGCCCACGTGCCACAACTACTGAAGCTCACAAGCCTAGAACCCGTGCTCTGCAACAAGAGAAGCCACCGCAATGAGAAGCGGGTGCACCACCACCAAGTGTAGCCCCCGCTCGCCGCAACTAAAGAAAGCCAGAGCACATCAACGAAGACCCAGAACAGCCAAAAATAAATAAATACATTAATTAATTAATTAAAATAAATAAATATTACATTTAAAAGGACAGAGCTTAAGGAACCTATTAGGCACTACCAAGAGGTCTAATGTTTGTGTTAGCAGAGTTCCAGACAAAGAGTAAGAAATTACAGCTAACACCATTCACTAAAATGACTACTATCAAAACCCCTGAAATTAGTATGTTTTGGTGAGGATGTGGAGAAATTGGAACCCTTGTGCATTGCTGATGGTGTTGTAAAATGGTGCAGCCACTGTAGAAAAGTTTGTCAATTTCTCAAAATGTTATATGTAGAATTACAATTCAACTCAGCAATTCCACTCCTAGGTGTACATCCAGAAGAACAGAAAAAAAGGACTCAGATACTTGTACTCAGATGTTCAGGGCAGCATTATTCACAGTAGCTACAAAGTGGAAACAACCCTGGGGAATTCCCTGGTCCAGTGGTTAGGACTCAGCACTTTCACTGCTATGGCCCTGGGTTCAATCCCTGGTCAGGGAACTAAGATCCCACAAGCCACCTGGCTTGGCCAGAAAAAACAACAACAACAACAAAAAAACCCGAAAAGACAAAAAAGGACAGAAAAACAAAGTGGAAACAACCCAAATGTCCATAAACAGATAAATGGACAAACTGTGATATATATCTGCAAGGGAATATTATTCAGTCATAAACAAGAATTATGTTCTGAAATATGCTGCAACATGGATGAAACTTGAAAACATTATGCTAAGTGAAATAATACAGAAATAAAATAATACAGACACACAAATATTATATGATTTCACTTATACAAGGCACAGAGACAGAAAGTAGAATAGAAGTTACCAGAGACTAGGAGGAGGAGAAATGGGGAGTTATGCTGAATGGGCACAGAGTTTCTGTTTGAGATAATAAAAAATTCTAGAAATAGATAGCAGTGATGGTTGTACAACATGGTGAATATACTGAATGCCACTGAACTGTACACTTAAACCATTAAAATAGTAAACTTTATGTTATGTATATTTTACCAAAAATTTTTAAAAGGGTTCCCCCTGGCTGAAGACTTCCCAAATTTGGCAAAGGACAGAAACCTACAGATTCAAGAAGTCAGCAAATCCCAAATAGGATAATCCCGAAGAAATTCACACCCAAACATACCATAATCAAATTGCTGAAAACCAAAGACAAAGAAAATAAGTTGAAAGCAGCCAAAGAAAAACAACACCTTATTATAGAGGAACAATGAATCAAATGACTACTGATTTCTTACTAGAAACCATGGAGACACAAACAAAATGGTACAATGTTTTTGAAAGTGAAGAAAAAAGAGAAAAAATCTGTCTACCTAAAATGCAATATCCAGTTAAAATATTATTTAGCAGCTAAGGTGAAATAAAGGCATTCTCAGATGAAGGAAAACTAAGAGAATAAGTTGCCATTTAGATCTATGCTAAAAAAATTATTAAAGGAAGTTCTTCAGATGAAAGAGAAATGACACCTAAAGGAGACTTGGTACAACATTAATGAAGGAGGAGAAAAAGAAATGGTAATTTCTAATATAATAAACTATTCTCTCTTGAAGTCTAAAATATATTTGATGTTTAAAAGCAAAAATTAGAACACCATCTAATGGAGTTTTTCATGAATGTAGATGTAATATATAGGACAATTACAACACAACATAAGGAGGACATAGGGAAATAGGGTGGTAAGTTTTCTACATTCCACTTTAAGAGGTAAAATACTTATCCTAAGTAAAATATGAAAAGTTAGGTATGCAAAATGTGTAGCTACTGTGGAAAACAGTTTTTTAGATTCTTATAAAGTAGAACATACATTTACAATGTGACCCAGCAATCTTTCTCCTAGGTATTTACCTAAGAGAAATGAAAACTTATGGTCACATAAAAATATATACATGAACATCTATACCAACTCTACTTATAATCACCAAACAAGAAATAACTCATATGCCCTTTAATAGATGAATGCATAAACTTGGTTTATCCATATAATGGATATTCAGCAATAAAAAATAACAAACTCTTAATATATGGAACAGCTTGTATGATTTCATACGCATTACACTGACTGAAAGAAGGCAGTATCAAAAGGTTACATAAGGTATTATTCTATTTATATGACATTCTCAAAAAGACAAAACTGTAGTAACAGAGACTATGTCAGTGGTTGCAATATAGCAAAAAACTGAAGAACTGAAAGGAGTAACATATGAATCAGAGTGAGATTTTAACTAACATTACCCAGTAAGCAATAAAACAAGTAGACAAAATCAGTTAGGATGTAAGAGATTTGAATCATAAAAATTAATAAAATTGACCTAGTGGACATATATAAAACATTGTACCCAACAACTGCAGAATATATATACCTTTCAAGTACATATGAAACCTTAGCCAAAATTGACATTTACTCAACCATGGAGACACTCGCAACACATTTCAAAGGTTAAGATCATGTAGAGTACATTCTCTGATATACCACTACAATAAACATACTACTACACACCTACTAAAATGGCTAAAATTAAAGAGACTGACTATAACAAGTGCTGGTGACAATTTGGAACAACTGGAACTCCCATATAATGCTGAGGAAAATATAAAACAATGTAGCCCCTTTGGAAAAAAGTATAGCAATTTCCTAAAGAATTAAACATACACTTACCATGTGATTTTGTCATCCCACTCCTCAGTATTTATCAAAGGTAAATGAAAACATATGTCCATACAAAGACTTGTATACAATGCTCATAGCAGCTTATGATGGCTGAAAACTGAAAACAACCTTTACTCGTTTTCTGCAGTGTGTAACAAATTACTATAAATTTAGTGGCTTAAAATAGGTATTTTATTTAATTGATTTTTGAATAGGCAATTCACTAACATAGTTCAAAATGCCAAAGGTATGTAAAAGTATAAAGTGAAAAGTCTTCATCACACCCCAGACCCCCAGGCACCTACTTCCCCTCCCATTGTACTCCTTGTTTAAAGAGCTTTTAGGGGGCTTCCTAGGGGGCTTCCCTGGTGGCCCAGTGGTTGAGAATCTGCCTGCTAATGCTCGAACATGGGTTCGAGCCCCGGTCTGGGAGGATCCCACATGCCGCGGAGCAACTAGGCCCGTGAGCCACGACTACTGAGCCTGCACGTCTGGAGCCTGTGCTCCGCAACAAGAGAGGCCGCGATAATGAAAGGCCCGAGCACCGCGATGAAGAGTGGCCCCTGTTTGCCACAACTAGAGAAAGCCCTTGCACAGAAACGAAGACCCAACACAGCAAAAATAAATTAATTAATAAAATGTACTTAGAATTACATTTTTTAAAAAAAGAGCTTTTACAGAGCTGTTTTGTGCACATAAAAGCAAATCTGTATGTGCCTGTATGTGCATGCATATATGTGTGCAGTTATATGTTTATATGAGTGCAAAGAATGGAATGATACATACCAGATTATTATCATTGGTTACTTTGTGTGTGTTGGGTAAGGGGGGGAAATGAGAAACAAAGAAAATCTATTACATTTTCTTTATACATGTTGTATCATTTAACTGGTTGGTCTAATTCTAGTCAAAAGCTCAGGCTTTTGAGAAACAGACTACCTATTTGATTATCTTTGGCAAATTTCTTATTCTTTCTGTGCCTCAGTTTCCTCATTTACAAATGGCACTAATAATTTCTATTTCATAAGATTTGGGGGACAATTATAGCACATAACTGATATAAAGTGCTTTTGGCCTAATGCCTGGCATATAGCAAATGGTTAGTTAAGTGTTAACTGTAAAATATAAGCACCTTAAACGAATTTTTAGAAAACAAGAATGATTCAAAAGGATCTAAGCATCCAAATAAAGAAGCTAGAAAGAGGACAACAAAGTAAACTTACAGAAATATGAAAGGGACATTTTAGGTCAAGAGTGTGGTAAATTCACTCTCTTAAACTCTCTTCCTGCTCTACATATGTGAATTATAGATTCAATTAACAATAAGAAAAAGGCTGACTCATGCTCAAATACAAAATAAGAATTTCTCTGGGTCATAGTAGAAGGCAACAAAGTATCAACAGAAAGATGTAGCTAAAGCTACAGCCCTGCAGATGTCTAGGTCCAGGAAGCAGCCGGAAGCCACTGGGAGCTTTTACTACTCTGCGGTGGCAAAATCACTCCAGATGTAGCATGGAACCATGGTATGGTTGGGCTCTCTGTGTGAAAATAGTTGGTAATTGCTGCCTGATATAACTGCTTATGTAAACCTGTATTACTTTATTATTGGTAAGAAAAGCAGAGAAAACTGCACAGAGACCTTAGCAAAGCTGCATACTGCCTTGGATACAGGGCCATCTATAGCCCCAAACCACTCTGGGGCAGGAGTTTTTAGCCATGGAGGCCTAGTTTTGGACTAGGGTCCTGGATGAGTAGAGGGGGGAAACCACAAAATTGCCAAATAGAGAAGGGTGAGCACAGAAAAAAGGAGAGGAGGAAAAAAACTCCCACTGAAAATGAATCCGCAGGTGAAAATTCCAAATCATCTGATGAAAATTAACATTATCAAAGAAAGCCAAGAATAGAATTCACTGAAAATAACCCAAAAGTCTAGACAAATATTTTAAAAATCTTCCTAAATGGGTCCATAATCTAGAAAGAAAGAAGGAACACAGGAGAAAACTTATCGAAGGCAGGAACGCAGAAAATTTGAGAATTTGAGTACTAAAGTTGATTTCTGCTTTGAGTCACTTGCTGAACAAGATGAACCTGAGCATCAGTTTTTACAGCCTTCACTCTGAAGAAGGAAAAGAAAGTTTATGTCAAATAGGAGACTGTCCTACAAAAATAAGACCACAGAAGTCTACTTTGTAGTGTAAAGGTGAATTAAAAAATACCCCCCCACACACACTCCCTCAACCACTGGGACTGCAAGAAAAATGATCAGTTTGAGAACTGTGGCATCTTGGGAGTAGGGAAGATTTTCCCTGAGAATTTCTATTCACAAGCTGGCCTTCAAGCAGGTTTGCAGCCTGAATTTGTTATTTTGGTAGTCCATAAAACCTCAAAAAATGAATTAAAAATTGTGATGGACTAGTACTACCATTAGATGCTTGACACACTCTAACCCTCTTTGGAGGAAACTTCATTCATTCCAGGCCTCTAAAAATTACCATGTGAGGAAAATTAACACTTAGATCACAATAAAAATAAAAGCACTAAACATCAAGGACATAAGACCCCATAAGTGAGAATAGCTGAAACATCAGTGAGCTGAATCAGAGCTGAAAAAACTTCACAGATGAGAATATTCAGACATGAAAATAATTTTGCTTAATATGCTTCAAGGAGTTTGAAAATAATAAGTAAATCACAAGCAGAGTTGAAGAAATACTCAAAGAGAATGTCTACAATGAAAAATATAAAAACTGAAACTTAAAAAATTCTATGGATATAGTTAATGGCAGGTTAGATACAGGGAAAGATATTATTGGAAGAACTGAATGTGTTATGCAGAATGTAGCCCAGAATGAACATGAAAAAAAGAAAAAAAGGTTAAGAGTAATGAAGTAAAGCGTAAAAAAAAGAAAAGTCTGAGTAAGAAAAGTCTTACTCAGAGTTTAAAAAGAGAGAATGGAACAGATGCTGAAAATGAACAGACAGTGGCTGAAAAGGTTCCAGAAAGTCACCCATGCACAGATTCAGAAACTCTAATTAAGAAAGATAATAGAGCTTCCCTGGTGGCGCAGTGGTTGAGAATCCGCCTGCCAATGCAGGGGACATGGGTTCATGCCTCGGTCCAGGAAGATCCCACATGCCACAGAGTGGCTAGGCCCGTGAGCCATGGCCACTGAGCCTGTGCGTCTGGAGCCTGTGCTCTGCAACGGGAGAGGCCACAACAGTGAGAGGCTCGCGTACCACACACACACAAAAAAGAAAGATAATAAACAAAAACCCATACCTAAACATTTCATTATGAATCTACAGAGCAAAAAAGACTAAAACACCTTAAAGTTTGCCAGTTTAAAAGGAGCAATAATAGGATGGACAGCTGACTTTTTAGCAACAAACATAGAAGTCAGAAAAAATAAATGGTATTTTAATATGCTGAAAGAAAATTACTCTTCTATATATGATTCTATACTCAGAAAATTACTTTCCATAATGAGGATTAAAATAAAGACATTTTTGATCAGGCAAAATCTGAGAATCTACAATCTGAAAACTCCCCACTGAAGAGCATAAAGGATGCACTTCAGGCAAAGGAGAGTGAACCCAGATAGAAGTCTGAAATACAAGAAGGAATGAAGAAGAATAAACTAGTAAATATGATGGTAAATCTGAATGAACCTGACTAATAGGTTAATTTCTGTCATGAGAAATTCTTAGAGGCCTAAAATGAAGGTGGGGTCCTCTAAAGAGAATTAGCTCTGTCAGACATTTGGAGGCACTACTCAAGTGGTTAAAACAAAACAAAGGATTAATGTACATGACAATTCTAGGGGCCTGTACTAGTCAGTGTTATCTGGAGAAACAGAACCAATAGGATATATAGAAAGAGATATATGTAAGAGGAGATTTATTATAGGAATTGGTTCACATGGTACGGAGACCAAGAAGCCCCAGGATCTGCCATATGCAAGCTGGAGGGCCAAGGAATTCCATGATATAATTCAGTCTGAGTTCCAAGGACTGAGAACTGGGGGGATGATGGTATAGTTCCACTTTGAGTTGGAAATCCTGAGAACCAGGAGTGTCTATGTCAGAAGTCAGGAGAAGATGGATGTCTCATCTTAAGCAGAGAGAGAGAGTAAATTCACCCTTCTCTGCCATTCTGCTCTATTTGAGCTCTGAAGGGATTGGATGATGCCCACCCACACTGGGGAGGGCCATCTGCTTTACTCAGCTCACCAATTCAAATGCTAATCTCTTCTGTAAACACCCTCACAGACACACCCAGAAATGGTGTTTTACCAGCTATCTGGGCATCCCTTAGCTCAGTTGACACACAGAATTAACCATCATAGGGCCCAATAAACATGTATTGAATGAATGAATGAATGAACATTATAATTAGCTCTTTATTAGTTTCTAGCAGAGGCTAAAAACTGGCTGCTTGTCAACCATTTCTGGTTTGCAAATAGTTTGTAAACTATTGGCTGACAACACATTGGCCAAGAAAGAACCCCCAAAAAACAAAAAACAAAAACAAAAAAACCCAGGAGATTAAACGTCAAGAACTGAGCTTATGTTCCTGGTGGTCAGTTGTGGACTGCAACTAACTCACAGCTACCATCTTAGAAGGGGCATGTAGTCTTCCACAGGCAATTGGAATTAAAGAGTTTTTACATCCTTATTTAGGAATAGGTTAAAAATAATTAACTTTATTAATAAGCTAAGGATATATGGTATAATTGGCAAGCAGAGACTACTAGAAGTTTTTATTTCTCTTACCTAACAGGGAAAAAAAGCATGGCACATGTGGCAAGGGACTACAGTTAGGTTTTCTGCTTGAAAATAGTTATAACTGCTATTGATTAGAGCCATGATGAAATTTCCTCTTTTGTAGACCCTAGCAGAGGCTTATAACTGATGAACTGTCAACATGTTTTTGTTTTGTTTACACATTTTTGGCCAACACTTAAAAATCAAGACATCTCATATCCCATTCTGAGTCTGCATTTCTGATTGGCAGTAGTGGACTAGAACTGACTGACGAGCAGAGTTTACCGTTAGAAAAGGGTATGTGGTCTCAAGTGGAATTTAAAAGTGTTTTTAGTTCCTGTTTGGGGAAAGGGTAAATATAATTAACTTTAAACTTTAAAAAATTAAGGATATATGGTATAATTCTTGGGTTACCCAATAAAAAGATTTTTTTAAAAAAGAATATAGAACATGTAACTTCCAAAACCAGTAGAATAAAAAAAAAAAGATGTGAAAAGGATACTTCAAAAGAAGAAATAAGATAAAAAAATAAAGAAATGGCAACAGAAATATCTGTTTTCTAGAAATAGAAAAATTGATCAGTACCATAAATGCAGTAGACTTAATGCTATAAATAAAAGACAAAGATTATCTGATTGATTTTTAAAATAAATTTATTTATTTAATTCATTTATTTAGGCTGTGTTGGGTCTTCATTGTTGTGCGTGGGCTTTGTCTAGTTGCAGCAAGAGGGGGCTACCCTTGGTTGTGGTGTGCGGGCTTCTCATTGTGGTGGCTTCTCTTTGTTGTGGAGCATGGGCTCTAGGCACGTGGGCTTCAGTATTTGTGGCACGCAGGCTCAGTAGTTGTGGCTTGTGGGCTCTAGAGCACAGGCTCAGTAGGTGTGGCGCACAGGCTTAGTTGCTCTGTGGCATGTGGGATCTTCCTGGACCAGGGCTCAAACCTGAGTCCCCTGCATTGGCAGGCAGATTCTTAACCACTGTGCCACCAGGGAAGTCCCTGAATTTTAATAACATAATTTTATGCTACAGAAAGTATAAGAGTGGGAAAATAAATATTAAAAATATACTAACCAAAAGAAAGTTTGTATAGCTGTATTGAACAAAATACAGGCACACCTCAGATTTAGTGCAAGTTCAGTTCAAAATCACTGCAATAAAGTGAGTCACATGAATTTTTTGGTTTCCTAGTGAATATAAAAGTTATGTTTACATTATACTGTAGTCTTATTAAGTGTGCAATAGCATTATGCCTAAAAAATGTACATACTGTAATTAAAAAATACTTTATTGCTAAAAAATGCTAACCATCAACTGAGCCTTCAGAGAGCTGTGTAGTAACATCAAAGATCACGGTCACACATCACCATAACAATGTAACAGTAGTGAAAAAGTTTGAAATACTGTGAGGATTACCAAAATGTGACACAGAGACATGAAATGAGCAAATGCTGCTGGAAAAATGGTGCCGATTTCCTTGATGCAGGGTTGCCACAAACCTTCAATTTGTTAAAAATGCAGTATCTGTGAAGTGCAATAAAGCAAAGTGCAATAAAACAAGCTATGCCTGTAAATTGTTAGTATTAATAAGGCTCAAGTCACCAGGAAAATAAACTAAGCTTGTGGGCATATAATCTCAAAGCAAAAGTTGATAAAATTACAGCTTATATACAAATCCATTATCAGAGTCAGATTTTAAAATATTTCTCTCAGTAACTGACAGATCAAGGGAAAAAAAAATCAGTAAAGCTATAGATGATTTGAACAACATAGTTAAGTAATTTGATCTCAGGTGTCTACCTTCTGCCCAAAAGACTTCTTTTAGCATTTCTTATAACGTGGGTCTCCTGGTGGTACATTTTCAAAGGCTTTGCCTTTGTTTGAAAAGCATTTTTGCTGGGAATACAATTCTAGGTTTACAGGGTTTTGTTTTTTCTTCCCAGTACTTTTAAGGAATTCTGATGTCATCCTTATTTTTGTTCCTCTGTATGTCATTGTCTTTTTTATCTGGTTGCTTAAAATTCTTAAATTTTTTCTCTTTATTACTGGTTTTAAGCAATTTGATTATGTTGTCTTTGTGAGTCCTCTTCATGTATCATGTATCATCAAATCCCTTGCGGCCTGCTGAGCTTCTTGGATCTGGGGGTTTAGAGTTTTCAAGTTTAGAAAATATAGGCCTCTTGATGTCCCATGGCTCACAAAATAGTTTCTATTGCTATGTCTTCAAATTCTGTGATCTTTTCTTCTGCTATGTCTGCTCTGCCATTAATTCCATCAGCTTAATTTTTATCCCAGACATTGTAGTTTTCATCTCTAAAGCTCAATTTGGGTCTTTTTAACATCCTCTTAACTTTTTGAAGATCGTTATATGATATGTTTTAATATCCACTCCCAATTCTGACATCTGTTTCAGTTCTGGGTCAGTTTTGACTGGCTGTTTTTCTCATTATGGTCATGTTTTCCTGCCTCTTTGTATGCCTGGTAATCTTGGTACGCGGGCTTCTCACTGCTGTGGCCTCTCCCGTTGCGGAGTGCAGGCTCCAGACGTGCAGGCTCAGCGGCCATGGCTCATGGGCCCAGCCGCTCCGCGGCATGTGGGATCTTCCCAGACCAGGGCACAAACCCATGTCCCCTGCATCGGCAGGCGGACTCTCAACCACAGCGCCACCAGGGAAGCCCTGCCTGGTAATCTTTAACTGGATGTCAGACACTGAGTTTTACCTTTGTGGGTGCTAGATATTTTTGCATTCCTATATATCTTCTTGAATTTTGTTCTGGGATACAGTACACTTGTATGTAAATTATTTGACCCTTTCAGGTCTTGCTTTTATGATTTGTTAGTTGGGTAAAGAGCAGTGCTCAGTCTAGGGCTAATTATTCCCATAGTAAGAACTTCTTGAGTTCTCTACCCAGTGCTCCATGAATTATAATTTTTTTTTCATTCTGTCTGGTAGGAATATGCACTGTTTCTGTACCCCCCTAATTCTTTCAGATTATCCTTTCTCTAGCCCTGGGTAGTTGCTGAATACTGCAAATCTCTCTGCACAGCTCTCTCCTCTTTGGGACTTGGCCCTATGAACTCGAACTCCCTGGGTTTCTCCAGACTCTCAGCTCTGTCTCAACCTAGGGAATCTCCCAGTTTTTGTCTCAGTTTCCTTTCCCCGTGTTAAAGCTTGGAAACTCTCAAAGCAGTAAGCTGAGGTAATCATAAGGCTGACCTAATTTGTTTTCTCTGACGGATCACTGTCTTTCATTCCTGATATCACCGTCCTGAAAACCAGTTTCATGTTGCTTTGTTTGTTTCAGAGGGGAGGGTTAAATCCAGTCCTTATTACTACAAGTTGGTCAGAAGTGAAAGTTCTAAAACTATTTTTTAAATTATGCAATAAAACAATTTTTAAAAATCCTTAGGGGGACTAATATAAAATTACTGTGCAATAGGATAATAGTAAAAGATAGGAAATGCTGAGATAGATCTAAAAAGGTTAGAAAATTCTAATAGGTCCTCAGGCACAGGCATGAAAAGATTTTCATAATGTTACTAAGTTTATCAGTTAGGATAGGTTAGAATTATGTTATGGTAACCACCCTCAAATCTCAATTACTAAAAGCAAAAAGGTTTATTTCTTACTCATTTAAAAAGTCCACTGCAAATTGGGAAGGTGATTCTTCTCTTCATCACAGTTACTCAAATGACAGAGCAACCACCAACTCAAATGTTGCCAATAAACAAATTAGAGGAAAGACAGGAGTCTAGAGAGTCTCAAATTGGCAATTCAATTCTCCAGCTCAGAAGCGGAACCCGCAATTCACAGGCCAGACCCAGAAAGATGGCACCACCCAACCATAAGGGAAGTGTAATCCTGCTATGTGTCTGGTTCTCTAGAGAGAACTACTGTAACTACATGGTGAAGAGCCCTAATGACTATCACAGACCACGCTTCTGGTCAGTAGTTATTCAGTGTATCCTCCTTCTTATAGCCAAAACACACTCCTTCTCTTCAAAGGAGAGATAACTCAACAGTACCATTAAATCAATGGCATCAAGCTCAAAGTTCAGTATCTCTTGCTAGTCTCTAAATCAGGGGATAGTATGCACTAGTCTCCTCTAGATTGGTTATCCTATTAATTAAAAAGCTGTCCTTTACACACACAAGGTTGAAACAGAGATAGAAAAACTGTAAATAAACACTCCTATCCTGAAGGATAAAGATGGGAAACACACAAGCAGTCACTGGTCCAAAACAATTCTCTGCTACAAGGACACTACTCTGGTGGTGCAAAAATTCCTGGATGAGAACCTGACTCTGCTTGCTGGAAGGGGATCGCTAATCAATTGCTGTCCAAAGCTATTGATCCCACCATCCAGGAGATCCTTCCTTTTTTCTTTATCCTTCTTGACCACAGAGGTAGACATTGGGAATATGTTTTATTTGGGCACCAAGCAACTTTCTCTGTCTGCTACCCTGTGTAGAAAGCTGGGGGCCCAAGGGTCATTTTGAGTTGATTAGTCATAAACTTTTAGTCCAGGTTCATGGTTTGACAGTTCAACTCTCTCAAAAGTTTTGCTTTTTATTTATCTGACTGCAGTCAGCAGTGAGCCAATACTCACACCCACAAATTTAAAGGCGTGCTCCCCCCAGCTCCTCTTTACACTTGACTGGAGTACCCTGAGCCCATCAGGCACTGGTAGAAGACTGACGTTTTAGCAACTGGTTCCTAAGCCATTTTATATATCTGAACAAATTACTGGGCATTAGTATTTCCAATTCCTGACAGATATTAATATTTAGGATGTGGGAATGAGAAATGAAAACTTCTGGGAATTCTCAGGTATCCTCAAATTACACAGAATTGTCATTCTATATTTTTCATAGTACCATACTTAATATATTTAAAATAGTTATGAGTGACCAAAATAAATACTGAATCATTTTTCTGTGATAGTTATACTAAATGTTCCAGATATTTTCTGTTAAAAAAGACATAATAATAAATGTTTATTAACATGAACCAATGTATTGGGACAAGATTATATACTTCAATACCATTATATCTACCTGACATAGATATTTGATAACAGAAAACATTAAATAAAGGAAAAATTAACAAAAATGCCAATAAAAATCATTTTTTAAATTGAAAGCACTACAAATATTTGTTTAAAAGTTTTTCTTAAAATGAAATCTATCATACTAAGTGAAGTAAGTCAGACAAAGAAAGACAAATATCATATGATATCAATCATATGTGGAATCTAATTTTAAAAAATGATACAAATGAACTTATTTACAAAACAGAAACAGACTCACCAAATTTGAAAACAAACCTATGGTTACCAAAGGGGAAATGTCGGGGGGAGGGATAAATTAGGAGCTTGGGATTAACATACACACACTACTATATATAAAATAGATAACCAACAAGGACCTACTGTATAGCACAGGGAACTCTACTCAATATTCTATAATAACCTATATAGGTGAAGAATCTGAAAAAAAGAATGAATATATGTATATGTATAACTGAATCACTTTGCTGTACACCTGAAACTAACATAACATTGTAAATCAACTATACTTCAATAAAATTTTTAAAAAAGAATCTAAAAAGACACAACACAATAATTGCCCTATCTGATAGTCTTTATCTTTATTTTATAACAATTATTCCAGACATAGAAATTCTTTCATTTTTGCGTCGATATTAGTGAAGTTGCTAGGGACTGTCCAAAAACATCTTCAAGTTGGTGTTAGGTTACATGTTACTTCATAGAAGCTCTTTTCCTTTTTTAATGATAAAAATATTTTGTCTGCTAGCCCAGATTTTGGTCTTATTGTTGCAATTGATAGTGCTTTTGCTAATTTAGACTTTAGATCAGTTTCTGATCTCATTTCAGAATGTTCCACAACATTTACTTCTTTTCTTTGCATTTATTGTTTAAGTATTTGTAAAGAATAGCACCCTTTGGCAAATAATCATACACTGGGAAGTGCCAATAAATTTATTTGGTAGTTACTTGACTAATGTTACATTTGGAACTCCTCTCAAGAGTAAAAACACCACACAGAATCACAAGTCAAAATTGATAATTTATGGAATTATTTTGCTTCCACAACATGTTATTTTTGGAAGACCATTGATGGGATTTGTATAAAGTATCCTATGAATATAAACCTACTAATTTTTATTTTACTTGCAAGAATGACTCACCATTAGCAGCAGACAGGGGTATGAATACACATTTATACCATGGCAATAGCTACAGTATGACTGAGTGATCAGACTATGACCACTTCTCTTCTGGGACTCTTTTTGTGGTTCCTGGAAATGTTGACTTTACTCTTGGACTCCACCTGTCAGCATTCCCTAGTCTTACTTTTGAGCTTGACTTCAGAGGATTCCTGCAAACCAGTAATGGCTCTAACTTCATTACTTAGCTTTACTTCTCATAGGAAAGTTACAAAACTTTTCCTGTTTCATCGATTTCTTGACTGATTTGTCTTGAAATTCAGAAAAATATGTGTTTCCCAAGAAATGCTGTGAAGGAACTTCCACATAGAAGAAACACTTCGGGGCCTCTCCTTAACCTAATTAATTGGTATGATGGCCATATTCTTAATTTAATTAAGTTTTCTTGCTTAAGCCTTCTCCTTTTACTGGTTGGGGGTGAGAAGTTTAGCCTTTTCCAACCCTGCAAGTATCTGGATTTATGGACTTTTTCTATTCTCTTTTGTTCCCACTTTCAATCCTACTATTTCCCATCTGAGTCCACTTCTTTCTCAGAGTAAGTTGTCAAATGCAGCCAATATTGTAACCAAAACATGCTATTAACATTTTGTTAGTCAAACTCTTCCAATAGAGATACAACTTCATTATGTACACCATTTGTCTTTCAAGTATTACAGTCAAGTTTACCAAATCTCTCACCATAGCAGAATGTGGATCACCTCATGTAGCCTTGCCATCTGCCACCTAAGCCAATGCAATACACTGGTGTAATGTAGCTCAGCTGTGTGTCTTCTAATGGCAGCAATCCACTTTCAGGATTAATTCCTACATCAGTAGGGAGAGACTTAGTTATGCTGTAGAACAAAAATTCTCTAACTGCAGTAGCTTAAAATAAAAATGCCACTTCTCCTTCATGCTATATGTGTATCTAAATAAACAGGAAGGCTCTTTTCATAGTCCCTCAGGAACCAAGCCTGATATAGCAATCACCATCTGAATAGCAAAAATGTTACCATGCTTGAGGGAAAAGAGGGTTCTAAAGAGTCTCACGTTAACAACTAAATCCTCGAAACCAGAAGTCACTTTCACTCACAACTCACTGGCCAGAAACTAGTCATATGGCCACACACTAGAAATATTTGGTGAATAGCAGGAATGAAAATCTACATTAGGCTAAAAACAAGCTGACTTTGAAGAATCAAAGAAAAAAAATCTAGATGAATAAACCCTTAACTTCTACAAGTTAATGCTGGACCAAGAAGCTTTCTATAAGTACTATGGTATGATAATTAAAATAAGTATGGGTTTCTATTTTTCAATTTAAAAACGAATACTCTTCAATCTAATAAATTATACACTTAGAATTTTAGTACAGGTAAATAAAATATGGACCAAAATTTATGAAATAAGAGCTTCACTGCAGTATCTATAATAGTGAAAATAAAAGAACAGTTATAAAGTTATGATTATACCCATACAAAAATATAGGGGAGGGGTTGGCAAACTTTTTCTTCAAGTGCCAGATTGTAAATCCTTGAGACTTACAGACCATATGGCCTCTGTCATGTACAACTGTGCTGTTGTAGTGCGAAAGTTACAACAGACAATATATAAACAAATGACATGGCTGTTTTCTAATAAAATTTTGTTTACAAAAATAGGTAGCCGGGCTTCCCTGGTGGCGCAGTGGTTGCGCGTCCGCCTGCCGATGCAGGGGAACCGGGTTCGCGCCCCGGTCTGGGAGGATCCCACATGCCGCGGGGCGGCTGGGCCCGTGAGCCAAGGGCGCTGGGCCTGCCGGTCTGGGAGGATCCCACGTGCCGCGGAGCGGCTGGGCCCGTAGGCCATGGCCTCTGGGCCTGCGCGTCCGGAGCCTGTGCTCCGCAACGGCAGAGGCCACAACAGGGGGAGGCCCGCGTACCACAAAAAAAAAAAAAAAAAATAGGTAGCCAACTGTGGGTCATAGTTTGCTAGCCCCTGATATAGAGCAATTAAAATCAAGTTTTTAAGGCAGTGCGTAAATGCTTAAAATATTTTGAAAGCTTAAAACTACAGTTTATAGTTACCAAATTCTCCACAAATGGCAGGTTTTACTTTAGTATTTAGGAGGGAAAATTCATCTTAAAAAAGAGGTTGAATTGGGTGAGTAATGTAGTCAGTTTTTCTGTTCTGTTTTTGGAAAAGTCAAATGACCCTAGATGTACCTGAAATATTTCTGTAAACCAAAATCCAAGGTCACGTCTGTGATCAGCAGTTATTCAGGCCATTAACATCTGCAGCTACAGCTTCATTTATAGCTTGGTCCAAAAATCTTCATAATGATGACCCTCTGTGTCATCAAAGAAGACTAAATTATGCATAGTATATTCTTTTAAATAACAAAAGTGATTTTATAATACTTTAAAAAAGCAATTAAAAGTTACTTTTAGGGCTTCCCTGGTGGCGCAGTGGTTGGGAGTCCGCCTGCCGATGCAGGGCACGCGGGTTCGTGCCCGGGTCCGGGAGGATCCCGCGTGCTGCGGAGCGGCTGGGCCCGTGGGCCGTGGCCGATGGGCCTGCGCGCCCGGGGCCTGTCCTCCGCGACGGGAGAGGCCACGGCAGTGAGAGGTCCGCATACCAAAAAAAAAAAAAAAAAAAAAGTTACTTTTAGCTAACTGTAAAAGTAATTTCACCCAGGACACCTCATCCCTCGATGATGTTACAGATGCTGCTACAGATGTGTTTAATTCCTTACAAGATGATCCAAGTGAAGTATCTTTGTGTTTATAGATTTTGAGATGAAAATTAAACATTACCATGACTTAAAAAAAATCTATTTGACTATTCATCTTGTGTACATGGATTGGCAGATATGCCTTATTAGTAAACAATATTTTTAAAATAATCATTTCTCTTTTAATGCTTAGACATAGGTAAATTGTGTTTTATTTTTTAGCTGAAAAAACAAGTCTTAATGTTATAGTAATCTAGTAAAAATGAAACACTTGAAATTCTTTTTAGTGCCTATATATATACAAAAGTCCTAATTCACTGAAGTCAGTACAAGTGAGTGATCCTGGAGTAACAAGTTTGATGGAACAAAAATGATCATGTCAACCATAATTTTAAAATGACATTACAGAAGCCTAAAAAAATGTAATGATGTCAAAGCATTTATAATTACTATATAAAGTGTATCTTTAAATCACATGCTGTCTTTCCTGTTAATAGAATATTCACTAACCCCTCCTCTTGAGGTAAAATTCCTCAATTCCTATTAGTAAAAGAGATCAGTAGGTCCTCTTCTTTAGGTTAAGAGGTCCTCCATTCCATATGCATATAATCACTGTAGGAATAATAAATAAAACTGTAATTAGTGCCATCAATGGAAGGGTTATTTGCAAAAACTGATATATTTTTAAAAGGGACATTCAGTGTAAATGCTAGGAACTACAGATGTGGTATAAAACACTAACTTCAGAATCAGATCAAATTATGTTCAAATTTTGGCTTTGTAACCTTAGACAAGTAATTGCCCAGATATCTTTTTACTTATAGCTGAAACAAGGTGACTCATATCTTGTCAGTTCCTTTTAAAAAATGTTTAGAATAGTTCTTTAAAAATTTATAGGGTGAAAAAAATTACAATTTCCTCCCTAAAACATTGGAGAGATACAAAGGGGAAGAAATAACATAAATAAATATGGCATTCAGATTTTCAATGTAAATTAATAGTGCATCCACAAAATGAATGTTTCTTAACATCACTGAACTGCACATGTATTCAATCATAATTCTGTTGTTAGGTAACAGGAAACTATGATATAGTAAGGCATCTTGGTAGTTAGTTCTCAGGCAAAGAGTCACTTGAGCGCATCACTGGCTTTCACAGTCAATCAAGAAAGTCTAAGTGCTTGCTGTGTATTGGTTTGTTATGATTTCAAATCCACTTGTTTATGACTTAAGTGAAGTTTTGATCTACAGGTAAATTTGTTTACACTAAGGAAGTTGTGCCAGGATGATGTCATCTGCTGTTGTTGATAAGTATTCAGCAGCTCAGCCATTAAGGGGTGCCGCTGGAGAGGATAATCAATACGAACATATGGAAGAGCAGCTATCAAGTGCTGGACATTTAATCTTTAAATACCAAGAATTTGTGAGGACTTACCGAGAGTGTTTAGTCTGGGCAAGGCTACTCTTTGCTGACTTACATAGCTCTGTGAAGATCTTGGGACAGTTGCTCCTGCCATGGCCAGGCCATTCTTGGTCCTCAGCAGTGCTAAACTGTGCAGCAGTCTCAGGAAGAGAAGGGACATCTGTTCCTGCCTTGGCAAGGCTACTCCTGGTAGGCAGTGGTTAAGTCATGTAATGGTCCCTGGAGTCGTAACACTTGGAACAGCCCAGCTTGCTTACCGACACCGGTACTGTCACCCCCTAGCTACGTGTCCCAGCAGCAAGGGACCTACACTGGCAGCTGATACCCAGCTTTTAGTTGGAAGGACTGACTCTACAGACAACCAATTCCTGGAAAGGTACACCTCAACTATATTTGGACTTTCATCTCCTCTTTGCCTGGAACAATAGTGTAATCAATCTATTATTAGTTTGGAGTATGTTATTTCTTTATTAGCTTATTAACAGACATTATCCTGTATGGTATTGGCTTGTGAAATATTATTTTTATAAATTATAATTCTCACAGTGAACTGGTGTTAAATAAGTTATTGGCAAAGAAAATTTCAGTCCCTGAGCACAATTTGCCCGGACAAAACAGCACTCTAAAGCAGGTGGTGGCAAACTACAGTCCACTGGCCAAATCCAACCAACATTCTGTTTTTGTAAATAAAGTTTTATTGGAACACAAACAGGCTACCATTTACATATTGTCTACAGGTGCTCTTAAGCTATAAGGAAGAGCTGGATAATTGTGACCACACAGTTCACAATTATTCACTATGTGGCTCTACAGAGAAAACATTTGCTGACCACTGTGCTAAAGCACTGCTACTCAAAGGTTTGGTTTGCATACCTGAATTGTTTGTTCCTGATCAAAAATGAGATAAAGAGATTATGTGAAAACAGAAACCAACTATGTTACCAAGTACAATGTTTACTTCAACTATTTTTTTGTTTTCATTGCTAGACTTTCTCAATGAAGGATTTATAGTCTGGCACAGGTTCCTTTTCTCACAGTGGATAGGTATAAATTATTCATTGATCAGGTACTTTCAATACCACTACTGTAAGTACATAGGGGCAGGAGAAGGAACTACTCAAAGCTCACAAGGGACTACGGTGTCACTTAGAGACTTATTTTGGTACAGTGCTCTAGTTTTTTGAAGTATTAGGTGACAGCCGTGGCAACTAATTGAATGAGATTCAGAAAATGGTCCTTACACAGACTTTTTCTTCCCCTTACTCCAAAAGTTTTCTCTGCTATAGATTTATGTTTCAGCAAGGTGAAGGATGACAGTTAATAAGTCCCTCTATCCCATCTTTTCTTGGGAGCAGGAAAGATAAAAATATTTGCCCCCACCCTCAAAAATATTAAAGAAAATAAGTCAATAAAATATTTTGCCTATTTAGCCTCTTTAATTTACTGAGCAGATAGAAAGCTATAATATTAAATTATAATTCTCTTGAAATAGAAGAATTTGTAAAGCAAATCAATTCTCTGTAAATATTAGCAGTTCTTCCCCCTGTACTTTAAGTCTCAATTTAAAATAAATCATGCATCAATTAAAGAATACGGAATAAAATCTACCACTAACTTTAACATGAAATTTCCTTGAGCAATATACAATTTCTAGAGGCGCCAAAGGTAATCCGACTCAAGCAGCTTTCTGAAAAATAAAATTATTCAGGGACAGATTTTTATTGCAAATATTTACTCAAAAACTACTATATACAGCAGAATTTTAATAGCCATTTTAAACATTTAACATTCAGTGAAACAAAATTTAAGAATTCAAAGCACATTTTAAGAAGTAAAAATGTAGCATTTTAAATAAAAGTTTATTAGTACTTCAAAGCAAACTACTGTTACTCATATTATTCATTTCTATATCTATTATTTTCTATATGATAAAAAACTGAAAAAATCAATTTAGCAGCCATCTTATGGATAAATTAGGCTAAATATCCCAAACCAATTTTTTACATCCTGCTTTAGGTCCCATTTGAATTTTCTATTTTACAATTACAGAAAAAGTCACTTAAACATGGCTGAATTCATGCCAGGACATGTTTTCAGTTTACTGCTTTACAATATCTACATCAATCCATACTTTGGTTTGGTTTCCAGACCATTTTTATGGGTCTATTTCTAAAGAAGATCATTAAAACAATATTAAGAGCATAATAGCTACAGGAGTTTCAACAATAGGTTTCTACTTTATACAACTAGTACATCAAGGGATTTCTGCACAGCTTACACACTGACAAAAGCACAAATATAAATTTTTATTTTAATAATTTCACTTTCACTGAAAGTTTAATTAAGGTAAGCTTACAGCCTGGCAGGCTAACACTTGTATGGAGGTACACAGATTCAAATATTCTGTTTACATGCTTCTGGCAGTCTGGAATGTTATATTATATCCAAAATTAAGTTTATCTTCATCCAAATTCTCATTAGATCACTAATTTAGCATTCTAAACATGCTCCATTTACCAGTATCATACTCAAAATGAAGCCTTCATTAACAAAGCCAATTGGCCATTATTTTAAATCAATTATTCCCAAAAGGTATGTGGTTTCCAAATCTCTTCCTTTAAGTTAATTGAAAAGGATGTACAGGTAATAAGGACTTTTAGTTTAGAACTGATGGAAATTTCAAAAGTTTTATTAATATAACTAATATTCTAATATTCAACCACCAGGTTCCATAACCTCGAAAACTGCTAAATGAGACTTTTTCATTGCAAACTTAACTTTCATTAAAATCTTATTCATGTCTTAAAAACTTCTTGGAAATTCATACTAATCATGCTATTAATGATGAATTGATTTAATAACCTAGGTTGAATATACAGGTAAAGTGTATGAATGACCTCCCTCACATTTTTCTATCTCTGCACTCTGCAACAGCACCACTGAGCTCACCTGATAGCACTGTTCCAAATGCTCTTATCGTTGGTACACTAAAACTTAGAATGCCTAATTAATTTCAACTTCTTTCTTTTTCATCTGCCAGGTCTCCTGTTGTCTCTGTTGTGCTAAGGCTATTTTCTCCAGGAACGTCATCTGTTTGATCAGACACTACTTCATCAGTCTTGGCTGAAGGATCACCACTACCTTTCTGAAGAATCTCTGTGGCTTCAAACTCAAGCACTTCTGATGGAGTCAAAGGTTCCAAATGAATACTGCCTTGCTCACTAACATCAGAACTAACAGATTCTGGTTCATCTCTTTTTCTCAAAAACTGATCAATGCTAACATCACCAGATGTTAACTGCAAATCCATAATATTCTTCGAAGAAAATCTAGCTTCACTGGCATTGCGATCTTCAATCTGATCACGTGCAATGAGGTTTTCTGAACTTTGGCACCTCTTCAACTCTGTTTCATGACAAATGTGCTCTATTTGTTTTTCCTTTTCCACCTTATCCGCATCAATAATTGAATCATAACTGAAGATACTCTTTGAGCCAGTTTCCTGGTCTTCAAGACAGGTATCATTTTCTTTATCTGAACCTGATACACCTTCTTCACTTTTTGTTGTTGATGAGCCTTCGAATAAATGCACATCACATCCATTTTTTATTTCCTCTGAAGAAGCTTCATCTTGTTTACTGAAAAAATAAAGCTATTTATTATCTATTTCTTCATAATACAATGTATTTGAACATTATCAAAATAGACATTCTCTAAAAAAAAAAAAAGCACACTTGCCCACCAAAAAAAAAAAAAAAAAAAAAAATTGAGGTCCCCGGTCTTTGCCATGATGTTACAATTTAGGAGGTGGCCATGTTCTTGGGCAACAGAGTGAGAAACTCCGTAGTCACATATTAAAAGGAGTCCTGAGGAGTCTATTCACTGGTTTTAGTCCTGGTTATCATTATTTTTATCTGTTCATACCCTTGCTTATTTTTAGTTAAAATGTGAGTGTGCTTATTAATTCATAAGAGTAATTTAAATAAGGAATGAATATATGTGGAAAAAACCCTATTTCTCTTTTATGATTTATATGTCCTCTTGGGCTTAGAGTGTTTTCCCTATGCAAAATCAACTAAGCATTCACAAACATTTCACTGATTTTTTAACAGCCTAATTTATAAAAACATAAACACATGCCTAAAAAATATGTAAATATAAAACATGCATACATATATGCTTATGTGTATACCTGTCTCTGTGTTTACTCTTACCCCAGTGTGTTAACAGAAATTATTTAGTGAATATAGTTCCCTGTGCTATATAGTAGGACCTTGTTGTTTATCTATTTTATATATAGTAGTGTGTATATGTTAATCCCAAGCTCCTAATTTATCCCTCCTCCACCCCCTTTCCCCTTTGGTAACCATAAGGTTTGTCTTCTATGTCTGTGAGTCTTAGAAACAGGAGATTTCTAAGAGGCTCTCCAGTCCTTTATGTAGATGTAACAATGCTTATTTTAACAAAAAGAAATTTAATGATTACATTTATATTAGTTCTTACATTAATCCACCTGGAATTTAGACGTTTTTCTAATGAACTGCTCAAATATCAAAGCAATGTTATCAGATAGTCATTTATTATTTACTAAATTACATTTAAAAGGCTGTTTCTCTATTTATTTTGTTCTGATGTGTCTTTTGACTATTACAGGCCAATACCACCCAGTTTTAAAAATTAGAAATTAACATTGTACTTTATTATCTAATAGGTCAAATCACCTACATTCTACTACTCTTCTCCCTAAATTAATAGTTTGAAAAAGTAAAAGATAATTGTACAAGGATGCTCATTAAAACAATGTTTAAAATAGTGAATACAGAAACAACCTAATACCTAACACAGCTGTGATTTTTTAAATTATGGTATTAATAAGTAGAAAAATATGAATCTTACTTTAAATACCACTAGTTTCCAAATCAAATCAAATTTGGATTTTCAACTAAATGTTCATTAACCATAAACTAATTTGGGAAATGAACTATCATGTAAGTTACTAATATATTATTTTCTATCTCAGTAAGTTTTTTCTTCGAAATCTTCTAAATAGATGCTGCACTTTACTCATCTTGTTATTACTGTGAATTATATCCATTATATTTTGTAATCACATGTTATTGGTATACCGGAAAGATTCTGAATTTTACACCAAGCTTCCTTAATTAATACCCTAATTAATTTCAATCATTCTTAGCTCATTTTCTTGGATCTTACAGGTCAATTACATCATCTGCAAAAAAATTATATTTCCCTCATTTAAATCTGTAAAATTCTTATTTCTGTTCAGATCTTATTGAACTAACCATAATTTACAGAAAATGTTAAAAAATATGGATGTGACTAGTCTGCTTTTTCTAAATCCTTATTTGAATTTTTGTTAATTTTTCCCAACCAGAATTCTAGGAAAAATGCTAGGTGAAGAAAGGGCTAGATAATTTTTCTTTTCTTTTCTTTTTTTATGTGGACTATTTTTAAAGTCTTTATTGAATTTGTTACAACATTGCTTCTGTTCTATGTCTTGTTTTTTTGGCCGTGAGGCATGTAGGATCCTAGCTCACCGACCAGGGATCAACCCACACACCCCGACCCTGCGTGGGAGGGCGAAGTCTCAACCACTGGGCCATTAAGGAAGTCCCAGGGCTAGATAATTTTTCTAGTGAAGTCTAAGAAACATCTTCAAAAGGTCTTATTCCATAATTTTCTTTTTAGAGGCAATAGATTAATTAATCTCATCAGGTTAACAAGCAGCCTACTATAAAACACACAGCATAAAGATAGAAATGACTTAATCTAAAACACAAAATCACCTTTAGCTGGAATAAAGTTCTAATTAGAATGTTGGATTTTCTTTTGCTAAAAAAAAAATTGTGAAATCTCGTGTTCTGCAGTGTTCTACTCAAGCATTAAATTTTTAAAAACCAATACTTGAATTTTGAACCTTTTATGTTGAGATCCCACCACAGAAGTAGCTTTACAGCTTTTTGAAAATACTTATAAAATAAGATATTAAAATTACCTATTTGCAAGAATCGTCACCGTCTTATAACCGGTAGCATCTTGTAACTATTTTCATTTAATAGAGGCAATTAAAATCTGTTAACATTTTACTTACTTGTAAGTACTTTAAAAAAATTTGTAACAACTTATAAAATGTATTCTACATGTTTAAGATTTCAAAACTAAGGATCTGCAGTATATTTCTGTTATATTAATATTTCAAAATTTTATTTTAATTAAAAGCCATTATTAAAAGGAACACCATATACAAAATTTAAATAGCCTTTTGCCAATTAACTGAAATATAACACAGCCCAATTATCATTTTATATACATGAATTTCATGAGATTCAGTTTTTCCTTATATTTACCTTTCAGAATTTGATGTTTCTGTTTCTCCTTCAGCCATATTAGGTCTTGCAATTTCCTGAAATGATTAATAATAATTTTCTTTTATATTCAAAACTAAGCTTAAAGTAAACTACTTTTATTATACTAAACTTTCTAGATAAAAAGAACTTAAGTGTGCTACCTAGTATACTAAAGAAAGAGAAAAAAATTTTCGTAATTTAAAGTATGTATTAAAATAATTCTCATAACTAAAAGCATGATTTCAAAAATTGTTTTTTAAAAAACCTGTAAGAATTTCAGTGTACCAAAAGCTTCTGAATCAAGGACATGAAACAGTTATCCAGTTATAACAATACCTGCTTTCCTTAGATTCTTTCAAATATGGGCCATAATTACAATTACTTGAATAGAAAACTAGTAAAACACAGCTTGAATTTGAATGTGTCATCCACAGTATTTTATACACACATATTAAATACAGGTACTTAGAGAAAACATTTATGAAATTATGATTTTATATTTGGAGCCATGGTAACCCTTCCATTGTCAAACAAAGTAATATTAAACAATAGACAAATGAAATATTTTGCTTATTTCAAATGTTTTTTGGTGAGGAAAGAATACACTAAAACCTCAGTAAGCCAGAGGCCAGCCTAACAGTTTATAACAAATTATTGAGCATATATGATGCATGAGGTAGTATGTTAAGAACTTTACATTCACTATCTCATCACTCAATCCTCATATTAGATATTATAAACTCCATTTCTACAAATGAGAATAAAGACTGCAGGGGTTAAGTAGAAAACCGAAGGCAATACTACACTAAGTGGTGAAGTTTCAAATCTAGGTCCAGCTCAGCCACAATAGTGATTGATTCAAATCTGTGAAAGTGATATGGTGTATTAATCACATACATGTAGTATTTCCTCACTCTCCAAAAGCCCTGCTAAAATGAGGGCAAAGAAATAAAATATTTTCACTCATAAAGACCAAGAAAACATCAAAGCATACTAACTGTCAAAGAGATTTCAACAGATTTTTAGATGGATAGTGGCTGGAGGAATGGAAATTGACTTCACAGTGTGGAGGAAGTTACAACTAAATGTCTGAGTAGGGAGTGCAAGGAAAAGAGAATCAGTTTTCCCAGAGAACATAAGAGATCTGGTATTTGGAGAAATTCAGTACACTATTCAGTACACAAAAGGTAAAAATGAAGCATGAATACTGCTGAGAAATCTAAATGCTCTTTCCCCAACTCACACAACAGGTACCTATCCTTTCCTCTACCACTTAGGCCAAAGGTTAACTCTGTGAACTAGAGACAGTCTAGACTTGTGAACACCAGGAATGGAAAAGGGCAGGCATGAGGTACTGAAAGAAAACAGAAAAATTTAGTAGAGGCCCATAACTTGAAAAAAGGGACCCACATTTATCTCTCTGCCTGGCTCCCAGAATGCTAGCAGCCAGAGGAACCACTCTTCACCCCACCATCTGCAGCTGGAATCTAGAAGATTCCTCTTTGGAGAAAATTATCAGCCCCAAAGACTTTGAGAGCATCCTCCCTACCAAAGAATCAGTCAGCTCAGCAACTGATTTTCCAATGTTGAAGTCTAAACAATTGCCATGCAGACTGTGCAGGCTGTACAGCACACTAATCCATGAGGCAACCTTCACAATATAATCCTTGCCAGCAGTTCTCCAAGTGTGGGTCACAGACACATGGGGCCTCCAAGACACTTTCAGGAGGCATGTGAGGTTAAAATTCTTGGTACTAAAGTAGTGGTGAGTAAAAATGCTGGCATCTTAACTCAAATCAAGGCACTGACATAGAACCAAAACTGTACTAGTAGTCACTGTATTCTCCACTGGCATACACCAGCAGTAAAATTAATTTTATTAAATATCAATCACTGAGTGCATGTCTTTTTAATATTCTGTGTAATGAAATACCAAATATGCATAAAGCACTGCTATTGTGCACTAAAAACACTTGGGTCTGTGACTGAGTTGCAAGCTGAACTTGGCCACATTTTTTTCATGGAAAAAGATTTTTATTTTAAAGAATGACTGTCAAACTATGAATATTTAGACTTGAGTATTTAGAAGACATTTTCTTTGAAACTGACAAAGTGAGCATGTCACATCAAAGAAAGCAACCAACAGTATTTGTTGCCAGTAATAAAATTCTTGGAAAAATTAAATTTTAGGATAACTTGTATCCACTATTCATGAGATTAATACTAATATTAATGAATGTGATTACCTGATATTATATAATGAAACATGTCAACACTTAGAAGATCTATGTAACTTGTGAACCAATATATTCCAAATGACTAAATGCACATTGTTATAAAATCATGCATGGATAAAAAAGCCAATCAAAGTGTAAGCCAGACCAATAGATTTTAATGTAATAGAGTACAAAAAGTTCAGTGATATGGAATCAGATTCCACATTGCAACAAATCTTTTAAGAAAAAGTCACTTGTCTACTTTTGATGTCATAGAAAAGAATAATCACAATTATCTGAAGAGATTAAAGTACTAGATGAGGCTGGGTATTCTTCTTATATTTCAACCAAAATAAAATATCACAACAGATTGAATGCAGAAACATGAGCATCCAGTTTCCTTCTACTTAACTAGACATTAAAGAGATATGCAAAAGCATAAAACAATTTCATTCTTCTAACTAAATTTCTTTTGTTTTGACAAATAGTTATTTTTCAGAAAAATATTTGTCATTTTAAGTAACAGTATTTTTAAAATTTCATACTTTTAATTTCTAGTACTGTAAACATCAATACATTTTGAGAGTACTAAGGGGTATATATAAATATACCAGGGTTGTACCCTGTGGAGTGCTGCAGTGCACAACCTGTATGGCTATGCAAGGCAGCCCTGTCCCTGTCCAAACACAGGGTTTTCGATAAACTTTTCAGCGCTTCACTTTTATGGACAGCCAAGGATCACCACACAACTGAAGACATCATTTACATCAGACAGATCAAAATAAACAAGAGAATAAAGAAAGAGGCTAGGAGACATCAGAGACTTTGCCAGGAACAAAATAAATATGTATAATATATATTTAATATCCCTGGAGAGGTATGAAATATTATGTCCATTAAACAAGAACAAAAAACTATGAAGACAAAACAACTGAAGAACAAATAAAAAGAACAATTCAAAACTAAATATATGGCAACTAAAATAAGCAATTACATTTAGAAAATCTTTTTTGAAAGGTTGAATGAAAGGACAAAAAGATGGAAGGCAAGAAAGAAAATGCCATACAATCAAAAGAGGTGATGCAGGAAGTAGTGTCAGATAAATAAGAGTTTCAAAAAAAAGAGAGAACAGAGAAAATAAAAGTAAAAATTTACCAAAGAAATAAAACAAGAAAATTTCCCCCAAACAGAAATATCCAAAATTACAAAGGCTTATCAAATTCCTACCATAATGAATGAAAAAAGGATGATGGGTGAATATATGAAATTTCAAAACACCTGAGATAGAGATAATCATTAAAGTTGCCAGAAAGAATAAAATAACATAAACACAAAGAAAGTGGACCAAAAATGGCATCAGACTTAACGAAAACAATACTTTCAAATATGCACAGGAAAAATGTTTTCTATGTATTTCAGCCAAACTATCATTAGAGTAAATACAGTTTTAAATTTACACTAAGTGAAAAGAGAATCAACCTTTCTGTGGAAGTTGTTAGAGGACATGTTTCATCAAAATAAGGAGTAAAACAAGAAAAGAGGAACTCACAGTACAGGAAACAGGACATCCAACACAAGAAAGTGGCAAAGTAAAATCCTGATACAACAAATTATGCATTAGGCTTAGACAGCAACTAGTTTAAACTAAAGCAGATCGGAGAGAAGATCTCCAGGCCCTCCAACAATTTTTTTTTTGATGTGTGTGAACATTTGGAAAAAATACTTCCAAACATTAGACAACACATCGCAACATTTTAAAAAACAGCATTAGGTGCACAGAAGACTAAACAAATCAGTAAAAATATATTTTTACCCAGAAAAGTAAAATGAAGTATAGGAAAGAAAATCATAGTACACTTCCTGGCTCAGTATACATAATGGTCTCAAAAAATGTGATGTTAACTATGCTGACATCAGTGCTATGCCAAGCCATATAGGAACAAGAGATAAAATACACATAACATAAAATTTACCATCTTAACCATTTTTAAATGTATAGTTCACTGGTATTAAATACATTCACATTGTTATGCAATCATTACCACCATCCATCCCCATAACTTTTTTCATCTTGTAAAACTGAAACTCTACACCCATTAAACAATAGCTCCTTATTCTCCCCTCCCCACAGCCTCTGGCAACCACCACTATACTCTCTATTTTGTTTAAGTACCTCATACAAATGAAATCACATAATATCTGTCTTCTTGTGACTGGCTTATTTCACTAGCAAAATGTCCTCAAAGTTGATCCATACTGCAGAATCCCCTTCCTTCTTATGGCTGAATATTCCATGGTATGCGTATACCACATTTTGATTATTCTTTCTTCTATTGATGGACACTTGGTTTACTTCCATGTTTTAGCTATTGTGAATAATGCTGCTTTGAAAATAGGAGTACAAATATCTCTTCAACTCTTTGCTTTCAAGTCTTTTGGGTACAGTATACCCAAAAGAGGAATTGCTGGATCATATAATTTTTTTGAGGAGCTGCTATACTGCTTTCCACAATGGCTGTACCATTTTACATTACCAGCAACAGTGTACAAAGCTTCAATTTCTCCACATCAGCATCAACACCTGTCTTCTGGTTTTGGAGTTTTCTGTGGTTTTGTGTGTGTGTGTGTGTGTGTGTGTGTGTGTGTGTGTGTGTGTGTGTGTGTTTATGTGTCTGTGGGTTTTTTGGTTTTTGTTTGTTTTAACAGTAGTCATCCTAATGGGTGTGAGGTGGTATCTCACTGATTTGCATTTATCTAATGATTAGTGACGTTGCACATCTATGTGTTTATTGGCCATTTGTATATCTTCTTTGGAGAAATGCCTGTTCAAGTCCTTTATGCATTTTTGAATCGGGTTGTTTATGTTGTTATTGAGTTGTATGAGTCCTCTATATATTCTGGATATTAATTCCTTATCAGATATATGATTTGCAAATATTTCCTCCCATTCTATGGGCTTCCTTTTTATTCACTGGATAGTATATTTGATGCACAAAATTATTAATTTGTACAATTTTTTTCTATCATTACCTGTGCCTTTGGTGTAATAACCAAAAAATCACTACCAATTTCAATGTCATGAAGTTTTTGTCCTTTGTTTTATTCTAAGAACTTTATTATTTTAGGTCTTACATTTAAGTCCCTTATCAATTTTGAGTCAATGTTTGTATATAGCGCTGGGTAAGAGTACAACTTAATTCTTTTGCATGTGGATATACAGTTTTCCCAGCATCATTTATTAAAAAGACTGTTCTTTTCCCATTGGTCTTAGCACCCCCATAAAAATCATTTGACCATATATACAAAGGTTTATTTCTGGGCTCTCTATTCTATTCCTTTGGTCTATAGGTCTGTCTTTATCCCAATACCACACTGTTTTGTTTACTGCAGCTTTGTCATAAACTTTAAAAACAGGACATTTGAGTGCTGCAGTTTTTTTCTTCTTTTTCAAAGTTGTTTTGGCTATTTGAAGTCCCTTGAGCTTCCATATACATTTTAGGATGAGTTTTTCTGTTTCTGCAAAAAACATCTTTGGGATTTTTGCAGGGATTGCAATAAATGTGTAGATTGTTTTGGGTACTATTGGCATTTTAACAATATTAAGTCTTCCAATCCATGAACATGGGTTGTCTTTCCATTTTTTTTTGTCTTCTCAAATCTCTTTCGGTAAAGTTTTATAGTTTCTTTGTAGAAGTCTTTTACCTCTTTGATTAAGTAAATTCCTAAGTATTTTATTCTTTTTTCTGCTATTAAAGTTGTATTGTTTTGTAATTTCCTTTTCAGATTGTTCATTACTTGTGTATAGAAATACAACTGATTTTTGTGTGCTGACTTTGTGTCCTGCTATTTACTTTGCTGAGTTAATTTAAGTTCTAATAGGGTTTTGTATGAAATCTTTAGGGTTTGCTACATATAAAATGATATCATCTGCTAACAGAGATAATTTTACTGCTTTTCCGATTTGGATGCCTTTTATTTCTTTTTCTTGACTAATTGCTCTGGCTAAAACTTCCAGTACTATGTTGAAAAGAAGTAGGGAAAGTGGACATCTTGCTTTGTTCTTAATCTTAGAGGAAAATCTTTTAGTCTTTTACCATTGAGTATGATGTTTGCTGTGGGCTTTTCTTTTTTTTTTTTTTTTTTGTGGTATGCGGGCCTCCCTCTGCTGTGGCCTCTCCCGTTGCGGAGCACAGGCTCCGGACGCGCAGGCCCAGCGGCCATGGCCCATGGGCCCAGCTGCTCCGCGGCATGTGGGATCCTCCCAGACTGGGGCGCGAACCCGGTTCCCCTGCATCGGCAGGCGGATGCGCAACCACTGGGCCACCAGGGAAGCCCTGGGCTTTTCTTATATGGCTTTATTATATTGAAGCAGTTTCCTTCTGTTTCTAGGTTGTTGAGCATTTTTAACATGCAGGGGTGCTGAATTTTGTCAAACACCATTTCTGCATCATTTGAGGTGATAATGTGGTTTTTGTTGCTTCCTTTCATTGAGGTGGCTTATTACATTGATCAATTTTCATATATTGAACCGTCCTTGCATTCCAGGAATGAATCCCATTTGTTCATGGTATATTATCCTTTTAATATATTGCTTAATTCTGTTTGCTAGTATTTTGTTGAGGATACTTGCATCAATGTTCATAAGGGATATTTATCTGTAGTTTTCTTTTCATGTATTGTCTTTGTCTGGCTTTGGTATCAGGGTAATGCTGGCCTCACAGAATGAGTTTAGAAATATTTCTTCCTCTTCAACTTTGGAAAAGTTTGAAAGAAGTGGTATTAGTTCTTATTTAGATGTTTGTTAGAATTCACTAGAGAAGTCGTCAGGTCAAGGGGTCTTCTTTGTTAAGAGATTTTTGATTACTCATTCAACCTCCTTAATAGTTATGGATCTACTCAGATTTTCTATTTCTTCATGATTTATTCTTGCTAGGTTTTGAGTTTCTAGCAATTCGTCCATTTCATATAGGTTATCCAATTTGTTGACACAGAATTCATAGTACTCTCTTAAGATCATTTTTATTTCTATAGAAATGGTAGTAATGTACCCACTTTCATTTCTGATTTTAGTAATTTAAGTCTTCTCTCTTTTTAAGTATTTCTGGCTAAAGGTTTGTCAATTTTGTTGATCTTTGCAATGAACCAACTTTTCTCTATTGCTTTCTATTCTGTTTCATTTATTCCTGTGCCAATTTTACTTCTTTCCTTCTGCCAGCTTTGGATTTAGTTTCTCCTTCTTTTTCTAGTTCCTTAAATTGTACAGTTAGGTTGTTCCTTTGAGATCTCTCATTTTTTAATATAAGGATTTACAGCCATATATTTCCCTTTTAGCATCACTTTCATTGCATTTTAGAGGTTTTGGCATGTTGTATTTTTCTTTTCATTCTTATCTAAGTATTTTCTAATTTCCCTTGTGATTTCTTCTTTGATCCATTGGTTGTTTTAAAGTGTATTGTTTAATTTCTAAAATCTGGTGAATTTTTCACTTTTCCTTTTATTAGTGATTTCTAATTTCATCCTGTGATCAGAGAAGATACTTTGTATGACATCTATCTTTTAAAATCCACTGAGATTTAATTTTTGGCTTACTATATGGTCTATCCTGGAAAATGTCCCATGTGTACTTGAGAAGAATGTGTATTCTGTTGTTGCTGGGTAGAGTGCTCTGTGTATGTCTGCAAATCTAGTAGGTTTATTAAGTCTTCTACTTCCTTACTTACATCTAATTATTCTATCAATTATTGTGAGGAGAGTACTGAAGTCTCCAACTATTACTGTAGAATTGTCTATTTTTCCCTTCAACTCTGTGAGTTTTTGCTTCATATAAATTGGCAGTCTGTCAGTAGGTGTGTAAATATTCATAGCTGTTATATCTTTTTGCTGTAGTAAACTTTTTATTAATATACAATATCCTTCTTTTTCTCTTGTAAGCTTTTTTGATTGAAAGTTTATTTTGTCTGATATTAGTAAAGCCATCCATACTCTCTTTTGGTTACTATTTGCATGGACTATCTTTTTCATCCTTTCACTTTCAGCTTGTGTCTTTGAATTTCAAGTGAGTCTCTTGTATACAGCATGTAGTTGGATCATGTGTTTTTTATCCATTCTGCCAACCTCTGTCCTTTGATTGGAAAGTTTAATACATTAACATTTAGATTAATTACTGATAAGGAGGGACTTATTTTGTCATTGGGCTGTTTGTTTTCTATATATCTTATTACTTGTTTGGCTCTCATTTCCTTCACTACTGACTTCTTTTCTGTTTAGTTGATTTTTTTGTAGTGAAATGTTTAAAATCTTTTCTCATTTCCCCTTGTGTATATTCTATAGCTGTTTTCTTTATGGTTACTTTGAGGATTACATTTAATATCCTAAAGTTATAACCCTCTAAACTGAATTTATACCAGCTAATTTCAATAACATACCAAAACTCTATTCCTTTATAGTTCCATCCCCATTCCTTTTGGTTGCTGATGTCAGAAAATTACATCTTTATTCATTGTATACCTAGATATAAACTAAATGCATTAGTCACCTAAATTATGTAGGAAACAAAATTAGAAGTTACAAACCAAAGTTAGAGAAATACTAAATTTTACACTAAAAATTGTTTTATCTTTAAATGCATTCATCTCTTAACTCATGTAGAAAACAAAAAGTACAGCTACAAATCACTGTTACAAAATACTAGCTTTTATAATTTCCCATGCACTTACCTTTATTGAGATCTTTATTTTGCCACAGAGCTTTGAGTTGTCATGTACTGTCCTTTCATTTCACCACACAGGACTCCCTTGAGCACTTCTAGCAGGGCAGATCTAGTGGTCAAGAACTCTCTCAGTTCTGTTTACGTGAGAATGTCTTAATTTCTCTCTAACTTTTGAGTGACAGAATTGCTGGATAGAGGATTCTTGAGGTTTTCTTTTTAGCACTTTGAATATATCGACCCACTGCCTGTTGGCTTCCAAAGTTCCTTATGAGAAGTCTGTGGATAATTTTATTGAGAATCCCTTGTATGTGATGATTCACTTCTCTTTGATGCTTTCAAGATTCTCTTTATCTTTTGGAAGTTTAATTATAATGTGTCTTATTGTGGGTCTCTTTGAGTTCATCTTACTTGGAATCCGTTGTACTTTCTGAATGTTTACATTCATGTATTTCATCTAATTTTGGAAGTCTGCAGTCATTATTTCTTCAAATATTCTCTCTTTTCCTTCTAGGACTCTCATGATGTGAATGTTGGACTACTTAATTGTGTCCTAAAGCTCCCTTAGGTTCTGTTCACTTTTCTTCAATCTGTTTTCTTTCTGTTCCTCAAACTCAATAATTTCTATTGTCTTATCTTCAAGTTGGCCGATTCTTTCTTCTGTCTGCTCAAATCTGCCTTTGAATCCCTCTAGTGAATTTTTAATCTTCAGTTATTGCACTTTTCATCTCCAGAATTTCTTTTTGGTTTCTTTTAGGTTTTCTATCCCTTTATTTATATTTCCACTTTGTTCACATACTGTTTCCTTGACTTTCTCCACACATTCCTTTTGTTCTCTAGGCATCTTTAAGACAGTTGTTTTAAATTCTTTGTCTAGTATATCTGCCATTATGTCTTTTTCAGGAAAAGTTTCTGTTGATTTTTTTGTTTTGTTTTGAATGGGCCATACTTGCCTGTTTCTTTGTATGCCTTGCAATTTTTTTGTTGAACACTGGACAGTTGAGTCTAATAATGTAGTAATTCTGGGAATCAGATTCTTCCCCTTGCCCAGCATTTGCCTGTTTTATTTTTATTTTTATTTGTTATTTTTATTGTTGTAGGCTGTCTCTGTTCCCATATCAACCTGAGGTGTAAACTTAAGGTCTTCTTATGTCTTTTCCGAGCCTTTCCCTGGGCATATGCAATCTCTTTCTAATTTTACCCACATACACAGTTGTTTTTGAATGTCCTAGTCTTTAATGTCTGGCTCCTGAAAGGGGGAAAAGTGAAAAATGAAGGGAGAAAAAGGGCTGTCCACTTAAATTCCTTGGAAGTCACTTCAGCTGGAGGGGAAGGGGCTTGCAACAATGCGGGGGAGGTGCAACAATAATGTGCCCACTTCTTTGTCTGCAACTCCTTGATAAGAAGCAGCAACCAGATTCCCAATATCTGGAGGACAAGGGCTTTTTTGCCCACTCTGGCTCCCATAAGTTGTGTGCAAGCTGCTCCAGGAACATGTGCACAGCTGCCTGCCATATGGCTGCTACAGTGTTAAGTGCTTAAATTGATGGAAATTAACTGCAATTCACTCTCCAAGTCTTCGCCTGGAAGTTGCAAGCCTTCAACAGACTTTAGAGCTTCAAAATAGTTATATCAGATAGATTCAATCTGTGCAATTGCTGTCTAGGTGGGGAGCCAGATTCCTGGTGCTTCCTACTGTGCCATCTTCTCACAATTCTCCTCTCTGTATATTTTTAAAAGTTTTTTTCCCCCCAGAACATTAAAGTAGTTGAAAAATATTGAAAAGTTGAAAAGTAGGTATATTAAACTCACAATAGTAGTTTAAGTTTAAACATTTTATGCCTACCAAAACCAGAATTTATTATCATTTTACTTTTCTGGCTTTAGTGGAAGCAAGCACATCAATAACATTTTCAAAGTCTAATTCTTTTCTTATCTTGTTTCAAATAAGTAAATTGCCATGCTTGGCAATTTCTCTTGACCAAGTGACAATTCTAAATAATTTAAAATTAACTTCAGCTTACTGAAACTTCTTTTGCAGGATGCTACTGTGGCTGGTATTGTTTTAAAATTTTGAACACCACTTTGTTAATCAGTTTTAGAAGACCCAAATATAAGGTTTACATTATATCACAATTTATTAATATTGTATGTTGCTTTAAACAATTCCACATGACATTTCTATAGAATTTAAATTGTCATAATATTTAAGAACTGGGTCAGTAGCTGCTTTTTGTAAATCAGATGTAATCTATAGAAAATAACTTTTCTCCAGTTTAAAAGTTCAAAATCTGAAGACATTTCATTTAATTTTTCATATACCTATTTCAAATATGAAGTTAGGTCATTTATAACCTAATGTCTACTTGATAAGCACTTTTCCCATAATTATCAATATTCTCATTTAGTGATTCATGCATTTCCAATTTCTTTTTCACTTATTTTCAAATTCAGGAAGAATATTCACATCTCTTGTTCAAGTTTTACATTCACTGAACACACTTTCAAAATTACTTTCATTTGTGGTAAGGAAAGGAATAGGATTTTTATTAAGCACGGAGTCTTATATATGGTCATGCTTTCTAACTGTAAAGCTTTATTAAACTTTTGTCACTTTGTTCAAAATACAATCCCATATAGATAATGTGTAAAAATCTGTAATATTTTTGTACCAAGATGCTTTTGATCTCAACATAATGTATTCTGACATTTGATATTATATCTTTTCATATCTGATACACATCTCTAATTTGTGTGCAAAGTATCAAGTATCTTGATTGCATTTAATCTTGATGCTCATCAGGTATCTGTGATTTTAATGTTGTTTTCTGAATTGACAAGAATATTCCATCTGCTCACTGTATTACCCCAGTCCTAAAATATGTATCCTTTGTACAATACTAAAAAAAAGATGATCATATTTGAATTCACAAATGCAGAATTTTTTGTATTAAATTATGATTATGAGCTGGGCAAGGCACAAATTTGGCATAATTATTTTGGGGGAGAAATACTGGCTTATACACACTTGTATACATGTGCCATATCTATTCCATTATCATATCCTGGCCAGGACAGTCTTTTTACATAAGTATCAACTCTTGCTAACTTACTCATAATGTGATAAGCTAGACCATATCTAGTTTTTTTTTTTAATAACAGCTTTACTGAGATATAATTAATCCAGTTTTTAATTTTGTTGCAATTAAGTCAAAACTTTCCTCTCTTGCAATGACATCATTCTTAATGTAAATATACCTAGTAATCATAAACATTAATTCATGATGTACTATATCTGGTTTATAATCAAAAAGTAAGAAAAATTATTTTGCTTCTTTTATTCTTCCTAGTATTTCAGATTTAACATGATTTCCTAATAACATTATATATTTGCTTTGAATTTTACTATACAAATGAAACACATAAATTTATATTGATTAGCTATATGATTTTAATGTCCTTAGTTCAACTGAATTTAGAATATTCCAGCATCTGAGCTTCCAATAATTTCTTGTGATACTTTGAGATAAATTATTTTTGCACAAAACATACAATATGTAAAATCACTCACACATATTTTATCACATTCTGTAAAGCATCATCTATTAAACTATCAGTCTGAATATACATTAAAAAACACTTCCATTTAAAAAAAGCGTCATGATGAAATATGATTTTTTCATTATCACAAATTCTGTTTAAATTTTTCCAATCTTTGAAACCACTTTTTGAGTTGCAATTATTTGATTCTGTTGTAATTTTTGCTAAAAAGAATGCACAGGAAACAAACTAAAGACAGATTCTTTGGAATAAATGAGCCAGTCACAATGAATTAACTCACTACTAGACAATTTTTTTAAAGACCCATCTTTTGAAAATATTTTCCCACCATGTGAAACACATACTCTACAATCTGCATCTTGTCCTTGGATGGTCCCATGCTCTATTAAAATCATTTTACTTTATTAGAAACAGGTGACCATGATGAAGAATTAAACATTTAATTCAAATAGCATCTTCTATTTTCTTGCACATGCTTATATTCACTAGCTTCTGAAATTTCTAACATGCCATTATCTTATCTTTTTTGCACAATTCAAAGAAAATTCTTTATTTAACTCTATATTTCATAGTAATTCTATTCTAATAGTGTCAATGTTAGAGATTTCATTTTAAGTAGCTGGAATATTTTTTTCTACCAAAACTGTTACTGTCCTCTATAATTTTGATCAATTTCTTGATGCATGCATTTTTCTTCTTCTTCTAAACAATGGGCCACTTGAGTTTTTAAATGTCATATTTATTTTTAAGAATTTTAGTATAAATTTTAAATATATTTATTTTTAATTGATACATTCAGTTAAATATAATAATTTATATGAATTAGTTGATATAAATTATAATATTTAACAGGTCTACATAAACATTTGTACGAAAAATACAAAAATCAATAATTACAAACAACAGAAAACCACATACCAGGTTTCCAGACCAATGGGGTGAAAAAGAAGTAGTGAAAAATATTTTTTATATAAACAAGTGAGTAACAGTAAATTATCACTGTTTTAAGTGAAGAAAGTATAAAGTTTCCTGGTAAGAAAATACTTTTTCAGAAAATTTTCACATTTCATCAAATTTATTTATGAAAGGTCAAATATATTAACAAATAAAATTTGTATTACTTACCTTAGTGCCCTTAATAATATTGTAAAAAGAAAATCATGTAAACATGTGTTTGTAATTAAACAAAAGTTTACCTTTTACTTAGCAGTACCATGTGAAGCTGTTACAAACAATAAAAACAACTTGTCATCTTCCCTCATGACTGAACAAGGACCATCAAAAAAGCAGAAGTGAGACATTGTTGTGCTTGTGTCCCCCATGTGCATTGACTCTCAGGGTCATACAAGTGCAAGGCTGGATGCTGTCTTTAATTACAATTTTGAAATTATGTTCATCATGGATTATTCTGCATTAATTTTTATTCTTAAACATATTAAAAGAAAATATTTATCTGATTATTGAATTTTTTGTAGCTCCCTTGAATTTTTTGCCAGAGGTGAGGTCTCACTTGCCTCATTCTAATTCTGGCCCTGGCTGGGATGCTGGGGTTGGGGGGGATAAAGGAAAGTAGGGATGGTGGTCTAGAGAAGCAAATTCTTAATTACTGTAACTGTCAGTCCTAGTTGAAAAAAAGACAAGTAAAAATATGGTTACATTATTTAGAAATATGGAGATAAATATTACATCAAATAGCTAAAAGTGTTGAAAATGGCTACCTCTGAAGAGTTGGATGGAAAAGGGTGAGGGAGATGAGTCACTACTTTTATGATAAACTAGCCACACAAATTTTTAACTTTTAATTCGATAAAAATAAAAAGTAATTTTACAAAGTCTGAAACTCTCAAGTGTCTGAAAAAGTTACAAAGCAAAAAGCAATAAAAACAGAACAAAAAAGAAAAACAAAAACCTTAGAAATTCTTTATGGATAGCCCCAGTAGTCTTACAGAAATAGGCTATAGGGTTAATTTGCCATTTCATTAGTGAAATTACAGGGAACCTCTATTTTGCATACTATGTGTATGTTTGAATTGAGAAAAGAATATTTTTAAAAAGAGAGAGAAAAACACCATAAAGTCACCCTGAGAGGACTCTTGTGTGTACCCACCATACCTGATATGCTTGGAATATGGTAGTTATCTTATTGGATTACAATTCTTTCATGTCTAATTGTCTTACTAGATTTTGACCACCTTGGGGATAGGGAAATAATTTTATTAATCTTTGTTCCCAATATAAAGATTCCTGGAACATGCTATCAAGTGTTCCCTAATAGCCTTGAAGGAAGCAACGAAAGGGAAAGGCATCTGTACCCACCTTCTCTCTCTTACCCCTCTACTTAGTTATAATGAAACTACATTAATCAACAGACTAGAGGGGAAGAGTTATGGTACATATATACATATGTATATATATATATATATAGTTAGGATATAAAACCAGTAAAATGTTGCAGAGTATAGAATAAACATAGTAGCAGAACAGAGATTGTTTTAGAAAGTCACTATATAATATGAATTCCAAATACAATCTAGCATATGAAAGGAATTAATTTTGAAAGAGGAAATGTAAAACTATACAAATGAAAAAGTGACAACAGGAAAATATTATTGGGGTATAACATTCATTCCACTACAAGCCATCTGATCAAAATCTTGAAGAATAATTCAAGCTATCCACCATCTCACATGTGTACTTAAACACCTGGGTCTATTCGAGGGACTATCCACACCACATATATCTGAAAGAAGTACCAGACCAAAACTGTTCTATGTGGCCTTCCATTCAATATGGCTTCTTTTAACTCTGCTTATGGCCTGCTAAATTTTTAGCATAAGCTTTTTTTCTTTTAACAAAAAATAAACTTAAGAAAGTTGGCTTATGTAAGAAAAGGTTGGTTTTACTTGACACAGATGCAACAGGGCAATCAAAGGAAAGTAAGAGTTTGATGATTTATTCAAGTATGAATGCATCAGGAAAGAATCAGTGGATGATGTTATGAAATGATGAATTCGTAAGTTTTCTTCATGTCCATGCTTTTATGTATTTGGAAAGAAGAGAGGCAAACCCTGTTGTCCCCAGGGTACATGGGCCAACTAGGTGATGGAAAAGAACATTTTTATTCTCAAGACCCAGAGACACAGAGCCAGCTTGAGAGCCTGAGAACAACAGAGAACATCACAGCAATCCCCACCACCCGCCACTGGGCTAGCAAACATCAAATAACAAGCAACAGCAGTACTGCTGGAAGAAAGGTTAAGAGTGTAGAGAGAGAGAGACAAACTCTGTGGCTCAGTCTCACAAGGAAAGGCTAAAACTGAGTGTGGAGCAATGATACCGAGAAAAAAACCTCCAGTAATATAACCTCCACCCTAAGCGCAAGGAAATGCTACAGGAATTGAACTTGGCAGTATATGGAGGGTAACCATAGTGATAAAAATAACAAAACCCAAGTCAACTCACTACTAGGTCGACCAAATCCCACACTAATGGCCTAACATGAGAAAAATCATGCCCATTTTCAGATATAAATACTATTTATCTCAGTCCTACACATAATGTCTTGCTTTCAACCAAACATACACAGAAAAAGCAAAGGAAAAAACACAAAAGCACACTGTCAGAAGATAAAACAATTAGCAGAACCAGACTTAGATACAACCCAGCTGTTGGAACTCTCAGAGAGAAAATTTTAAATTACTCTGATTAATATGTTAAATGCTTTGGTAGAAAAAGGAGGACAACATGCATGATCAGATGGGAATTTTATCAAAGGATCAGAAACTGTAAGAATCAATGCAAATGCTAGGAAAAAACCCCCAAACAAACCACAATGACAGAAATGAAAAATGTTTTTGATGGGTTCAACAGTAGACCTTACACAGCTGAAAAATGAATCTGTAAATAGGTCAATAGATAAAAATTACCCAAACTGAAACACTAAGAAAAAAAAGTGTGGCGGGAGGTGGGGAGGAGGGGATGGGGAGACTAGAACAGGGCATCTAAGAACAGGGATTAATATCAAATGGTATAACATGTGAAATTGAAACCCCAGAAGTAGAAGATACAGGACAAGTCAGAGAATACTGATCAGGACGAATACCAAAAATAAATACATAAACATATAAATAAACAACTGAGCAAACCAGACTTAGACACATCATGTTCAAACTGATAAGAACTAAAGATAAAGTCAAAATCGTGAGGGCAGCCAAAGAAAACTGACACATTACATACATATATAGAAACAAAGATAAAAATTACAGTAAGACACCACATCAGAAAATATGCATGCCAAGAGACAATAAAATGACTTCTTTAAACTGCTGAAAGAAAACAGTTAACCCAGAAACTTTCAAAAATGAAAAATAAAGATTTTTTTGAAGGAAAAAAGCATGGAAGAAGTAATCACCAGTAGATCTGCAGTAGGAGATATTTCAAAGGAAGTTGTTTAGGCAAAAGGAATGTGATATTAGAAAGAAACCAAGAGCTACATAAAGAAATGAACACTAGAAATGGAAAAAATGAAGGTGAATATAAATTTTTTTAAGTATTTAATTGCTCTAAAAGACGATTTAAAGTAAAAATGGTAACACTGTATTCTGTCTTTATAAACTAGTTAAAAGTAAAATATATGACAACATTAGAAACAAAAAGAACACACAAACTATCGATATTGGAAATAGGAGAGGATTATCACTGCAGACCCCACAAGCATTAAAAGAATAAGGAAATACAACAAACAACTGTTTACATATAAATTCAACATTATAGATAAAATGTACCGATTCCTCAAAAACCACAAACACCAAAACTCACTCAAGAATAAACAGATAACCAAGAAATCCTATATCTAGTAAAGACATTTATTTGTAGTTTAAAACATTTCAAACAAATGAAAACTTTCCGTGGGATAAAAGCAAGCCACTTGGGAGAAGGCTGATACTGTCTAGGTTTCACTTATTCACTCTACAAAATAGAAATACTGAACCTGCCTCACTTCATTATACTCAGAAAGAGACAAGTAACATTAAGCAATATTTCAAAAACTGACACCAAGAAAACACGTACATAAGCAAAATTATTTCTACACTCATACATTAGACTGCCCAGTAAGTAACATTTATATGATAACCCTGAGTGTTATATTCAGAGTGCCTGTTTAAGATAGCTAAAATGTATTTAATATATATTCAAAATATTTCTAATTTTAAAATTATTTAAATCTTTTTGAGTCTTCTAAAAAGATAAATTTTCCAATGTGTCAAATGTTTGATATTTTAATAATTTCAGAATTTTTAAGTCATAAATTTATCTCCATTAATTATTAGGTGAACTAAATAACAGGCAAGTAAAATATAATATTGCCTTTGTCAAAATAAAACACTTTACAATTTTACCGAGGGTTAAAAATTTTAATATATAATGAAAACAAAAATCTCAAGTTTTTTCTTTCTGATAACATACCAATAATTGTTAGTGACGTACACACATTGAAGTGTTTTAAAAATCACACCCACAATACTTTCAAATGTGTAAGTCTTTAAGAGGTATCAAATATAACATAATTTACCTCAGACACAGGTTCTTGTTCCTTAGTGGGAGCTTCACTTTTTAATCTTGAAAACAAAATAAGTATTGAGTATTTAATTTTATATTTACAATAAAAAATATGAGTTGTTTTTTGCATGCTTAAAATAATTTAAATGTAAATCTAAATTAATGCACATTTATACTATAATAGCAAATGATCTCTGTAAATATTTTAAGGGAAAAATAAAATGCATAAGAATAAACAGTAGATTCAATATATGCTCTAAATAAATGAATACAGACATGTATTTCCTCTTCTCTAAAAACAAGAGCACTTAACAAATGTTCTCTATGTTAAGTACAATTTTAAAAAAAGACATAACACATTAGTATAACTGTTTCAAAAAAAGAATTACCCTTTAAAAAATGAAAGCAGGTTATATGCTTAATATATATAATATGCACCCGTATTTACTACTATAGGACTCAAAAGTGTGGGAAAATAAATATTTTATCTATTGTAAAGTTCAAATGGTAATGTCATTTAAATATATATTACAATTAACTTACTTTAGAGGTGGTAAAATTACAGAAATAATTTAGAATTTTGAAGAATGGATTTTCTTCAAAACCTTCATAAGCATAGCTCAAATATTAACTATAAATTTTTAAACTTTGATTTCTAAAAAATACTAATTATAACTTATGACATTAACAAAGGCGTATGTCATCTATAAAATCTTTTAAAATATAGGGTTGACCAAAAGGTTCATTCGTTTTTTTCCTTAAGATGGCTCTATTAGCACTTAGTTGTCTTTAACTTCATTCAAAACAATTTTGTTAGACTGTGACAGCTATCATATCAGTGTGCATTTAAAAAAGGACATCAAAATTGGTGAATTTTTGTGTAGCCATTTTAATACTGAAGATGGAAGAAAAAAAGCAACATTTTCAGCCTATTATGCTTTATTATTTCAAGAAAGGTAAAAACACAACTGAAACGCAAAAAAGAGATTTGTGCAGTGTATGGAGAAGGTGCTGTGACTGACTAAACATGTCAAAGTGGTTTGCCAAGTTTTATGCTGGAGACTTCTCGCTGGATGATGCTCCACGGTGGGGTAGACCAGTTGAAGTTGATAGCGATCAAATCAAGACATTAATTGAGAACAATCAACGTTTTACCACGTAGGAAATAGCCGACATACTCAAAATACCAAATCAAGCGCTGAAAATCATTTGTACCAGCTTGGTCATGTTCATCACTTTGATGTTTGCGCTCTACATAAGCGAAAAAAACCTTCTTGACCGTATTCCCGCGTGCGGTTCGCTACTTAAATGTAAGGAAAACGTTCCGTTTTTAAAACCAATTGTGATGGGCAATGAAAAGTGGATACTGTACAATAACGTGGAACAGAAGAGATCGTGGGGAAAGCGAAATAAACCACCACCAACCACACTAAAGGCCGGTCTTCATCCAAGGAAGGTGACGTTGATATGGTGGGATTGGAAGGGAGTCCTCTGTCATGAGCTCCTTGCGGAAAAACGAACGATTAATTCCAACAAGTACTGCTCCCAATCAGACCAACTGAAAGCAACACTTGACGAAAAGCGTCAAAATTCGTCAAAAGAAAACGCATAATCTTCCATCAGAGTAACTCAAGACCGCATGTTTCTTTGATGACCAGGCAAAAACTGTTACAGCTTGGCTGGGAAGTTCTGATTCATCCACCGTATTTACCAGACATTGCACCTTCGGATTTCCATTTATTTAGGTCTTTAACAAAATTCTCTTAATCGAATAAATTTCCATTCCCTGGAAGACTGTAAAAGGCACCTGGAACGGTTCTTTGCTCAAAAAGAAAGTTTTGGGAAGATGGAATTATGAAGTTGCCTGAAAAATGGCAGAAGGTAGTGGAACAAAAGGGTGAGTACGTTGTTCAATGAAGTTCTTGGTGAAAATAAAAAATGTGTCTTTTATTTTTGCTTTAAAACCGAAGGCACTTTTTGGCCAACCCAATATGTCAATTTAACATAAAAACTACCTGTGCCAAAGGATCTCTCTTTTAAACTGCTGACGACTAAAATATTATTTGGTGATATTATACATTAAACAATTTTAATCTGCATAAGTAGAATGACTACCTAATCAGAAATGCCATTAATAGTTAAGTGATTCATAACTTAATGAAGGCTTAATATCTATACTTAAGGATTAATATATTTAACATAAGCAACAACTATACTAACTTAAATTTCATCGACAAAAATGAAGACATCTAGTAGGATAGAAATGTCAACCATCCTAAAAGCTAATCTCATGGTTACTCAATGAAATACTGAGTTGGCAAACACCCCTCTTTATCCATTCTCTGAGGGCATATTTAAAAAAATTAGGTCTGTAAATGTTATCTTCCTAGATATTAATAATAACTGTAAAATTACTTATGTACATTTGTTATTACATGAAATTGTAAACAATTTAAAATAGAACATGTCCTTTTTTGTAGAAGTACTATATTAGTAGTGTTTACAATAACTTTTAACTAATTTTGCTAAATAAATCTAAATAAAACTTGCACAAAAAATTGACAAAATGCACAAATTATCATTTTTTGGGTTAAAGATTTTGTATTTCTCTCAGGTATTTAATTGTGAACAACAATATTCATAAAGATGAAATAATATCAAGTGTACAGTACAACTTCACTGCTTTAATAATTTATATGGGAAAATAATTGTTTTAAGAATAACGTGTATAAAGTTGTAAGAAAACATGAAAAATTTCTGTTTCTCGTTGGAAGAAAAAAAAGTAGATATTAATTGATTTTTATTTCTAAGCATTTAATAATTTTAAACTCAGTCTGAAAAACTGTAAAACATATTGGTTACAAACTGGTTTAAAAATATTTTATAAAAGAATTTTCCTTTTCTGCTTACTGTTGAAAATGTTATCAAAGATAGACCTTAAGTTCTTACAAAAGAAACAGTACCATGCTAATCATTTTCACATATAGCTATTCTAATAAACTGATTTTATGCAGCAATTAAAATGAAAGCTATTAAGCATGTGTTACTATTATTGCTGGCATTTCAATTGGGGAAACTGAATTTTCTTAGTATCTCTGCAAGGGAGGGTGGTGACAGGTTTTTATTACCCTTCATTTTACTGACTAAGAAACTGGTAGATGAGAACAAAATGAATTATTGAAATAACTACCAATAAGAAGCTTATGTGCCCTATTTTGTTGTGTGGCTTTAACCATACTGGTATTCTGTTTAAAGGACAGAATTGTAATAACCAGTGAAAATATTTAGAAAAAGAAATGTAAAAAAAATTAGAAAAGCACACTACATAAAATTTCATTGCTATAAATTCATCATTAAAATGTACACTATGTTTTTGCAACTACAAAAGCATACTTTGACATTAACAAATTTTAATACAACTACTAATATATCATTAACACTTTTGAAAAGAAAAAAAATGTTCTTACCTTTAATCTTATTCATTAAAGATGCCTGCTGAAATAGTCATCATTTGAGATACTCAATTGCTTGGTAGAAGACAGTGAAATTTGCTAAGCTCAAAGTTCTGAGCTAATGACCTGCCATTAGATAATTAGACTTTTCACCTGTGAATTCTTGCAATATTTTTTAATAGAAAAATTTTGTATAGCATTTAAAACAAACACTATTTAAGATTTCAATTTAAACAGAAGGATTGACGGTTATGGATTTCAACAATAACCATTAGAGATCAAGATTGCAAATAATTAAATTTTCTTCTGTATGTAAACTTGCTTTCCCTCTAAAGTTCAAAATAAAATAAATGTCCCTACTTGCATTTTTCTGCAGATCACATGACCAATCCAAAGCTACATGTAAAATGAGCATTTTGGTTAAATTACATCATTGCATTCTTTTGAGGTTTCATTCATACTATAAATAAATGGGGTAGAGGGAAAATGCTCATATTCATTTCAATCAGACCACATTCTTTCCTTCTAATAACATTTAAAAGCCAAAAATTTCAATGCCGGTTTTCAAAATGTAATCTTTGCGAATACTTATAAGAAAACTAAGAAGCTGAAAAAAGGTTTACAACAAGCCAGTAGTAAAGTCAACCAGTTCTCAAGACCTTCCAGTTACCCATTCCAGATTAAATTTAGGATAGTAATCATTATACTAATAAGAGTAAAACATCTAGTGCACCATTTCTGACCGTTTGTTCTGAGAGGTGTTAACAGATGTGTGGAAAGGATGATTGATCTAAACATTTACCAGGTTGCACGTACATTAGGCACTGTGCTAAAAGTTCCAGTCCAAAGACACAGTCCCTCCTGTGAAGGAGTTTACTGTCAAGGAAATGTATTGAAGCAAATGTTTACAGAATTGTGAAGTGCTAAAAAAGAGACATGTATATTGTGACTATACAAAGGACTGAGCCACTATGAGGGGGAAAGGTGCAAGGAGGCAGTGAAGATACTACAGTGAACACGGTTTTGCAGCAAGAGCAGGAGTTAGCAAAGCAGGGAAAGGAGAGACAAGGTGGAGGAAAAGCAAAGAAATATAAAACACAGCAATGATATGATACTGAGTGGTCTCATATGACTAGCAGGTAGGGAACAAGGGAGAGTAGTCGAAGATGCAACTGAAGAGACAGCAAGGGCTACTTTAGGAAAGATCTTGATTGTCACGCTAAAGCGTTTGTGCTAAGAACTTTATTCTAAGGTTAATAAGAAAGTATGATAAAGGGCAGTATCAGAAGAGGATAAGCTCCAGACAAGGAGTCCAGATAAGAGACAGTTAATGACTGATAAAAGAACAACAAAGTGTTTTTTTTTCTTTTATCAGAATTATGGGTCCTAGTTTTCGACTCAGAAAAAAAATGGTTAGACACATAAAGTGTCAATGAAAAGGCCACAGAAACTGGGAACTCATATGGCATCTCAACTACAAAGAGTTCAAAGTTACTTGCAGTTCTAATGCTTGCTTATGCAGCTGTGATCCCTAGGCAGTACAGGAAGTTTCTGCTCAAAAATAGCAGGAAAAACTTTTGATCACTATTTTTCTTACTGCTAAGTCCCAGAAATTTCTATGTCATTGTATTCACATAATTTTTCTATCATGAAATATTGATTTAACATATTAATAATAAAAGTTTGTTATTTAAAAGAGACAGTTAATGACTGTCCCAGGTAAAGCAGTAGGAGTATCAAAGAGAGGAAGGTTTTAGGAGGGTGATAAAGTAAAACCAACAGAATATAGGTACCAATTGGATAAAGGTAAATGAGGAGAGCAAACATGACCCTCTACATGTCTGCCATTCATATAAAAATATTTACTGCTCAGACCTACTTAGTCTTATATAGCTCATCCTTTGGCACAATTCCAACAATCACTTCTAAACCGATAACCCGCAAATCATCAACTAGAAAATGACCCCTACATTTTACTATTTATTTTTCAATCAATCAATTCAAAAATATCATAGTATATTAGAATTAGACTTGAGTCCTAAGAGAGTATATTCTCCAATTGCCCCTATCTTGTAAATGAGAAAAATCTACAGCCTAAAATTGCTAAAGTAATAAATCCATTAAGCAACAGAACCGGTTCTACTTCAAATTTCCACTGCATTTCTTCACAGTCAAATCCCGTTATAAATCAGGCTCCCTTAAATTCGTGCCAGGAAAAGTGAAAAACTTAACTGATCTCTCTGCCTCTTGATGTTTTCCACTCTAAAACATGCTGAGCTATCATTGCCAAATTAATCTTACTAATAGACTGATTTATGTCATTTTTACTGAAATGTTCTACTGCTCATATATAATAGAAATACTACTCTTAAGATTGGGAGGCTAGATTCTGATCCCAATGCTACCACTATATCAGTTGTTGCCTGCTCTCCTGGGGAAACAAAGGGTCTTCACATTGAAGCTCAGGCCCATCCAGCTACTCATACTTTATATAGTAAAAGTAGGAAAGTACATTTGGAACCACAAGCACAACCAGGGAAGCAATAGACTATAGTACTTCTTAGTTTAGCCTCTGAAAACAGACTACCATAATTTAAATTGAGGCTCTTAACAGCTATGTGACCTTGGGCAAATGACTTAGCTGTACCTCAGTTGTCTCATCCATAAAACTGGGACAAGAACAGTGCATATCGCATTAGTTTGTGAGAATTAAATGAGTGGATAAATGTAAAACGTTTAGTTTATGTACTCAATAATTGTTAGCTCTTATTACTGCCATGGGTAGAATCAGGAATCTAATCTTACTGTCTAGAATTTACTTAAGTGTGCCACACAGGCTCTTAAAGCTTTTTCCCTAAATATCTTTAATGTTTTGAGATTTTTCTGCCATACCTCCCCCATCCTCAAACAAAATACATTAGCTATTAGTTTTGATTACTGAGCAATTTACCCTAGTATGAAATAATCTACCCACTTCTGAAGATGTGGGTATAATTTGGTCATCAAGGAAGATAAGAGTAAAAAATCATTCTAAAGGGACAGAGGAAAGAACTAGGTAAAGACAAAGACAAAGAATCAAGAGAAACAAAATATTTATGTGTAAAAATATGAAGCAAAAAATAAGACCATCAGTAGAGGCAGAAGATTCTAATGCCAGACTCGGGCTATAATTTTGGTATTTTGTTTTTTTATTTTGTTGGCAGTATTGAATTAAGCCCTGAATACTTAATTTATAATGTATTCACAAACTGCCCTCAGAATCGGGAGACTGAAAAAATGGTAGTAACCTCAGAAACGCTGGTAGAAGTTGGAAGCATTTGCCCTAAATGAAGGACTATATCAAAGTTTCATTTATCTTTCCCTTTCAATGGGTTTCCCATTACTTCCTGCTTACCAGCTATCAAAGGCAGAAGTCCAAAATGCCAGAAACCACTGTATTTTGATGCACAGTTCCTACTTGCTAACTTGAAATTACATACCAGGGGCAAATATACTGCATCCACTTTGAAAAGGAAAAACTATTTTACAGTTACTAAAGATTTGGTTTGAGACAGTAATGAGACAGTAATGTCCGTGGTAGGATAAGAGAATCTAAGGACATGATCCCCCATTACCTCCAATCCCAGTTACATTTCAAAAGGTTAGAGAAAGAAACAAAACCAAAATAAATTCTGTGTATCTCATAGATGAGATCAGTTTGTTTTTTTTTTTTTTTACTGCTAAACCAAATATATGAAATAAAGACACTCTGACCATTTTGAACATTTAAGACTCTAATAACTTGGATTATGACCAGAGTCAATAATTCCTCCAAATAAGTTCAGAACTTCACAGGAAAATAATGGAGTGATTCTTTACATATTCTTCAATGGAAATAGTAGAAGTAAACATTTTTAACAGAAATATTATTTTCAAATATAAAACATTTTTAAAAGGTTGCCATTCTGCTCTTAAAAGAGCTCACTTTTGGGCTTCCCTGGTGGCGCAATGGTTGAGAAGCCGCCTGCCGATGCAGGGCACACGGGTTCGTGCCCCGGTCCGGGAAGATTCCACATGCCGCGGAGCGGCTGGGCCCGTGAGCCATGGCCGCTGAGCCTGCGCGTCCGGAGCCTGTGCTCCGCAACGGGAGAGGCCACAACAGTGAGAGGCCCGCGTACCACAACAACAACAACAACAACAAAAAAGAGCTTACTTTCTGCTTGCATTTATGAAAGCTAATTAATGACTTATTGGTTTAGTTTAGAGTGGTATAATAAAGTGGTATTTCTCTTTGGACCAAGTCCAGATTCTCTTCTGGTGTAGCATTTCACAAAAATCACATAATCTAATATATACATGGTATTAGGGGTTTAACTAATTATGAAATCAGTTTACTGTGTGGCCCTGTGAAGATGTAGATTCAGTGTCTCCATTTCCGTCTGCCTATTCTGTAATTACCATTGTGGCATGAACTATGTCTCATTCATGTTTCCATTTCCAGCACTTGACAAAGAGTCTTGCATACAGAAGGCAGGGAATCAATGTTTGTTGTCAATGAATATGTGGAAGGGTTATCTATATTATACTATGAAAGAGCCATGTAGTTAGCACTGGTGCTATGTATAAAGTTCAGTAGCCAGAAATACAAGAGAGGAATTCACAGCTTCAAGGAGAGTCAGTTTTACATTTTCATTTTTTTCCTAGTACTCTTTAAATTAGGGGAATTTAATAAAATATAAAAGACATTTTTATCTATAAAACACATTTTACATGTCTTTTAATTCTTCAAAACAATCACGTAAAGATTGTTTACAGATGAATAAACTGAAGTAACTTGAACATAAAGTGAGAGAGCTGGGTTTTGAACTCTGATATTTTGACTCCAGTCAGTGCCCTTACATTATACTTTGCTTAGAATAAAATTGGAAGTCATTGAGAGAACTAAATCAACTTTTAAAATCACTTCAAACTGTGGCTTTTAGGACATTTGATTCAGTCAATAAATAGACATCTTTCAATAAGTAGCCAGGTTTTCCAAGCTTGAGTTATTATGGATTTACTATGGATTCTTATGCTCTAAAGATTGCTAGAGGGAAACACCTATTCTCAACTTTTTGTCAAGAAAACAAACCTTGCAAAATTTAAAACTTTACTTCCATTCTATGTAATAATTAATCTATCCAGGTAGATATAGAGAAGAAAATGGAGAAAGGGGGAAAAAAGGGAGAAACAGATAGAAAAGAGCAATTCCATGACTGAGTTACAATCTAATATCTGAGAAAAGCAGATTTAAAAAAAATCATTTCAAAGGTCTACAAAAGAAAGAGCCACTTCACTAGCACAATTACACATTTTTCATAAGTTTAGTAGTATTAGATAAGTAGCCAAGATGACTGGAAATGAATGCCTGGCAATAATTAATAAAAGGTTTTCTTTAAAAGAGAAATTCTGTAAGCTATAAAAATAAAAGTTTTCCTCCTAAGCAGAGAGGATTATGTACCAGTTTTCAACAAGGGTGTTTGTTTGTTGTTTCACAGTCTTTAGATAGGAAAAGTCAGAACTACAATCAAATTCTAACATTTGAGAATTATATGAGGTGCAATTGAACACGGTAATAAAATGCCATCCATCCAGCAGTTTGGAGGAATATACTCCAAGAACTATGAGCCAAAATTACAAATAACCGCAGTACAGTTAGTACAGTTAGTGGATTGCCACTAAAACTCTCAATGATGAGAAGATTCCACTGATATGTAGTTCCCAGGGTCTCCTGTAAGTAGCAGCAGTAATAACAGTACTAACAGCAATAACAGCTGGAGCAGCAGCAGGAACAGCAGTAATTAGTAGTAATATTAGCAGGAGCAGCAGCTAGAGCAACAATGGCACCAACAACATGCATTTATTGAATGATTATTTTCTGTCAGGCCCGTGCCAAATAATTTGAATTATTTAAATAATTTGAATTATTTAAATAATTTGAATTATTTAAATAATTTGAATTATTTAAATAATTTGAATTATTTAAATAATTTGAATTATTTAAATAATTTGAATTATTTAAATAATTTGAATTGCATACAGAAGGCAGGGAATCAATGTTTGTTGTCAATGAATATGTGGAAGGGTTATCTATATTATACTATGAAAGAGCCATGTAGTTAGCACTGGTGCTATGTATAAAGTTCAGTAGCCAGAAATACAAGAGAGGAATTCACAGCTTCAAGGAGAGTCAGTTTTACATTTTCATTTTTTTCCTAGTACTCTTTAAATTAGGGGAATTTAATAAAATATAAAAGACATTTTTATCTATAAAACACATTTTACATGTCTTTTAATTCTTCAAAACAATCACGTAAAGATTGTTTACAGATGAATAAACTGAAGTAACTTGAACATAAAGTGAGAGAGCTGGGTTTTGAACTCTGATATTTTGACTCCAGTCAGTGCCCTTACATTATACTTTGCTTAGAATAAAATTGGAAGTCATTGAGAGAACTAAATCAACTTTTAAAATCACTTCAAACTGTGGCTTTTAGGACATTTGATTCAGTCAATAAATAGACATCTTTCAATAAGTAGCCAGGTTTTCCAAGCTTGAGTTATTATGGATTTACTATGGATTCTTATGCTCTAAAGATTGCTAGAGGGAAACACCTATTCTCAACTTTTTGTCAAGAAAACAAACCTTGCAAAATTTAAAACTTTACTTCCATTCTATGTAATAATTAATCTATCCAGGTAGATATAGAGAAGAAAATGGAGAAAGGGGGAAAAAAGGGAGAAACAGATAGAAAAGAGCAATTCCATGACTGAGTTACAATCTAATATCTGAGAAAAGCAGATTTAAAAAAAATCATTTCAAAGGTCTACAAAAGAAAGAGCCACTTCACTAGCACAATTACACATTTTTCATAAGTTTAGTAGTATTAGATAAGTAGCCAAGATGACTGGAAATGAATGCCTGGCAATAATTAATAAAAGGTTTTCTTTAAAAGAGAAATTCTGTAAGCTATAAAAATAAAAGTTTTCCTCCTAAGCAGAGAGGATTATGTACCAGTTTTCAACAAGGGTGTTTGTTTGTTGTTTCACAGTCTTTAGATAGGAAAAGTCAGAACTACAATCAAATTCTAACATTTGAGAATTATATGAGGTGCAATTGAACACGGTAATAAAATGCCATCCATCCAGCAGTTTGGAGGAATATACTCCAAGAACTATGAGCCAAAATTACAAATAACCGCAGTACAGTTAGTACAGTTAGTGGATTGCCACTAAAACTCTCAATGATGAGAAGATTCCACTGATATGTAGTTCCCAGGGTCTCCTGTAAGTAGCAGCAGTAATAACAGTACTAACAGCAATAACAGCTGGAGCAGCAGCAGGAACAGCAGTAATTAGTAGTAATATTAGCAGGAGCAGCAGCTAGAGCAACAATGGCACCAACAACATGCATTTATTGAATGATTATTTTCTGTCAGGCCCGTGCCAAATAATTTGAATTATTTAAATAATTTGAATTATTTAAATAATTTAACGTCCACAGATTATCTCTATTTCTTATAGCCACCCTGCAAAAAAATTATTACATACCTTTCACTAATGAGGAAGATAAGGTGAAGTAATTTTCACAAGGCTACAGAGCTGGTTAGATATACAACCAGGATTCAAACCTAGGACTGCCTTATTTTAAAGCTGTACTCCTTTCCCAACACTACACTTCACAAAAGTAAGGATAAAGGTACTTTTCAGTGTGGAGGATTAAAAACAGTAGATTCCTACATTTCAGTAAATGATATAGAAAAAGATATTCACAGTAGCTTCTCCATGTTTGTAGAGGAAGGTATGGTCTTCCAGGTGGGCAAATACCAGTGACTAGAGTGAGGTCGTAGAAGGATCTCAAAATCAGAGATGTGGGCTGAAAGATGAGATGAACCACAGTGTGGTCAGTATAAGGCAGTATAATTTAGGGGAAAAAACGATTTATACTATTTTTAAAGACAGAGATCACTAAAATGAACCTAGGATTCATAACTATTCCCTAAAACTACAAGTTTATTGAGCTTCAGACACCAAAAATCTAATTTTATGACTAATACGTGCTTCAAACAATTAGCTCTTAAGAAAGATTTACTGGGTTAGGAAAAAAAAGTTAACATAAATGATTTGTGAAAATGGTATGAGATGGTTAGAATGAAAAGCAGGCTGAAGACTAGGATAATTCTATCTGAATAAAATGCAGGCAGAAGTAAAATTATGAAAAGTAATAAGAGTAACAATGATAACTTTACAGTTACATAGTGCTTCCTATGTGACAATCACTTTCTAAGTACTATATACATATACTAACTCATTTAATTCCCTCTACACTTTATGAACAGGTACTGTTGTTTACATGCATTTTACAAATGAGGAATGAGGCAGAAGTCTGTAACCTACCCAAAGTCACACATGTTCTAGTAAACAGCAGGGTAGGAACTCCAAACTAGGCAATCAACTGCAGAGCCTACGCTCTTTAACCACTACACCACACTGTACCTTTAAGGGTCTGAGAGGGTTTAAAATGAAGCTGGCTATCAAATCACCTAATCTTAGTAACAAAGAAGTTCTCCTGAAGCTGTTTAACTAGGAAGTAAAACTTTACTATATAAGAAATTCCTTAACAGATAATAAAAGGCTGAAAATAGTCTCAAGAAAAGTAGGTAAGAGGGTAGATTGATAAGCTAAGCATAAGGAGTTACAGAGAAGCTAGAAACAGATAATGAGAGATTCTTAAGCTTCTTAGTGTGAAATCATGTAAAGTAACCATACTCTCCAACAAAAATATCCCTTGCTGCTATAATCAGAGGCAGAATAAACTAATAACTGGTCTGTCCCTGTTATGCATTTATTAGATTTTATAAACATAATAATGAGGATATCACTTTTCTGATATAATTTCTAAAAATATGAAAATGTACATTGCTAGCCTCTAGTTACAAACACTATCTTACAAATGATTCATAAACATAAATGAAATGTCTAGGAATCTATCTTAGGCAACAATACACAACTACTTTTTATTTTCCAGTTCATAAAATTTGAAGGATTACTCCAGATCAGTATTCTACACACTATTCCATGGAGATTAAGAAGTGAATAAGTATTCAAAGAAAAAAATTCTAAGGTCAAATAAATATTCTCATAGACATTCACAAGTCACATACAGCATGAAAAAGCCCATATCAAAGAATCAACTTAACTTTAACTTGCATTGCCTAAATTTATTTGACCATGGAAACTTTTCCCCCCAACTTATAAATTATGGACATTAGTTGTACAGTACAGAACCTGGGAAAAAATGACCTAGTTACCTTCTTTAATAGAAGTATAAGAGAACTACTTTTACAAGAGCCTATGAAAGAGTTAAATGTGCTGAGAAATAATGTGAACATTTAATTTTCTCAAGGTCAAAGACTCCCTGTTTCTGCTACTGGGAATAGGATATGTGGCATTCTAAATTTATCTTGTCATAAGAACAAATTATGACAATGTAAGTATAACCAATATTGAATAATAGAATCTCAGAAGTCTAGAACAAGTCAGCACTCACATTTTACAAATAGGGTAACTGAGGCTCCAAGAACACTGCCACTCTTCTGGTTTTCTTTCTATATCATCGGCCACTCCTTCTCAGTTTCCTTTGCCAATTCCTTCTCATCTCCCTGACCTTTTATTGTCAGATTCCCCAGAGCTCAGCCTATGGACCCTGCCCTTTCTCTCTCTCTACTGCATCCCTTGGTGATCTCATATAGTCCCATGAGTTTTTTTCACTGAATTTTAAATTTTGGTATAATTGTATATTCACATGCAGTTATAAGAAATAACACAGAGGGCTTCCCTGGTGGCGCAGTGGTTGAGAGTCCGCCTGCCGATGCAGGGGACGCGGGTTCGTGCCCCGGTCCGGGAAGATCCCACATGCCGCGGAGCGGCTGGGCCCGTGAGCCATGGCCGCTGAGCCTGCACGTCCGGAGCCTGTGCTCCGCAACGGGGAGAGGCCACGACAGTGAGAGCCCCGCGTACCGAAAAAAAAAAAAAAAAAAAAAAAAAAAGAAATAACACAGAGAGATTCCATATTCCCTTTGTCCAGTTTCCCCAATGATAACATCTTATAATACAAAATAACAGTAAAAAATTATAGCACAAAAGCATAAGCAGGATGTTGACAGTGATACATATCCCCACCTTACTCAGTTTTCCCCAGTTTTACTTGTATTTATTCCCATGACATTAAATGATATTTACAGCTTAGAATACCCCCCTAAATTCATACAGGTGAATGCTTATGACATCTCAACTTGCATATCTAACAGATATCACAAACTAAAATGTCCCAAATCACAGTCATCATCTTCCCTCTCAAATCTATTACTTCTAGTCTTCCCTATCTAAGATCAATGCCATCTTTGCGGTTGCTCACACTAATAACTGGAATCATCCTCAAAACTTTCTTTCTTCTACACTTCACATATAAACCATCAACGAATTCAAAACATGTCCCAAATCAAAACTCTTATCACCTAAACTGCTAGCAGCCTAGCCTAAATCCCCACCATCTCATATCTGTATTATTACAATAACCTCCTAATTAATCTCCCTGATTTTGTCCTTGGTCTTCTATAGTTTATTCCGAAGACAGAAGCTATGGTAATACAGACACTCTTCTGTATTTAAAGGTTTTCGTTGATTGTGGTTTTTATTGAGGTATAAAACACTCCTCTATTCAAAATGCTCTAATAGCTACTTATCTCATAGTAAAAGGCGAATTCCTTACAATGGTCCATAACGTCCTATACACATGGCCCACATTACCTTGCAGGCCCCAACTCCTACTATTCTCCCTCTTAATCACTTATTTGCAGCCAGACCAGTCTCCATGCAGTTCTTCTTTCAGGTCTTTACTCAAATGTCATCTCTCTGTGAGACCTTCCCTGACTACCAAATTTTAAATGGCAGCCTCCAAACTCCCACCCAGTACTTCTTATCCCCCTTCCCTTTGTTATTTTTCTCCATAGTATTGACCACTATCTAACATACTATGTACTTTATTTACTTTATATCGTCTGTCTTTCACCACTAAAATGTTCGTTCTGTGAGGGCAGAGATTTCAGTCCATTTTTCTAGCACTTAGAAGGGTGCCAGGCACAAAGCAGATGTTCAAGAAATATTTGCTGAATAAACAAATGAGGCCCAAAGAGGTGAGGTGTTATGCCAAAATATCATAAAAATAGGGCAAGAATCCAAGTCTCTGTAGTTTAGCAGTCATTTTTTCTCAAAATAGCCATGGACTTAAACTGAACCAATCTCATTTTTTATTCAGTGGTAACCAAAAGCACACATGCATGAAATGGCAATTTCTGATCAGGTGAATAAACTATTTAGAATAACCTGATGGCAAGGAGGGATTAGACTCAAGCTAAAACTCATTAGCACAAAATTAAAATATGACCAACTGCCTATAATCAACAAGTTTTATACTAGCTGCCTTAGGTGTTTTATTTAAATTATATTTTTAAAAAGGAAGTTATAGGTGATAGAACTTTAGGAGTTTAAACTTTAAGAAAATGAACTTGATAATACTATAAAATAGTGTCCTATGGAAGAACACAAAGCAGTACTCTTACATTGCTATATCAAGAATACAATTTCTCATATTTTTTAACTATAGCCAAGGTAGAGCAAATATCTATAAATGAAAAAGGAACTTATGTTAAAAATGTAAAGAAGTTGTTTCTGGGCAAAATTTTTTAATTTTTAAAAAAACTGGGTAGAAAGAGGGTGAATGACAAAACTTCCCAGAGATAGATAAGGAAATAAAGACTAGCATAACACCAAATCCACCTACTGAGAGACAAGCCACTTGCAGAGCTTTTGAAAAATTATTCATTTACCATAGAAATTAGTTTGGAAATTTAAAACTAATGGGTTCAAATTTTTTGATTATTAATTGCAAAAAGCACATTAAATAATAAGTAGTCATCTATACTGGCTTTAAATCTGTTTCAAAGTAAAACTGAGCAAGTTCTGACTTCAGAGTAAAAAAACATGACGGAGTCATACTTCCAGAGCCTGCCTAACTCTTATGGCAACTAAGATCACAAAAGGTATTTTGCAAGTCATTAAAATTCAATAAATTGGTAGAGTATAAACAGTGACCTTTCAATTGTGCCAAAGGAAAAAAAGCAAGATGCACTAAGTAGATACACCTCTCAGTGTGCAGGCCAAATAATAGGGCTTCCAAGAAACAAAGGCAATGCTCCTATTTATATGATTAAATCTACAGCTTTCATATGAAATTCTTTATTAGTAAATAATTCCTGAGGCACTTAAACAACAAAATTTTTATTAAAACAAAATAATATCATCAAAACTGTTTATTAGAGCTATAGTCAATGTAACTAAAATAAACAAATGTCAACTTTAAAAAATATATATATGTGGAAATATGTTTTATATATGATAGAAACAAGTGCATTATTGGCCCCTATATTTTTTAATGTTACCACTACCCAAAGGAACTATTAATAGCTAAGTAGGTATTATGTATTAGATGTACAAATATGTAACTTTAAAACTTGTTTTACTGTATAAAAAAATAAAACTAAATTTAAAAAAAAGGTCTCCAAGAATAGGTTTTGTCAATTCTTTACACCTTAGAACTCACAACTACTAAGATAATATTAATAATAATAATCCTGAAATAAGAATGGATATAATAATGTCTAATGGTCTGAACAACAGCCAAATTAAAAAGCTATAAATAAGCAGCTATAGGAAATCTGTAGAGAATTCTAGGGAGTATCTTGGAGTTCTTAACAAAACAAAGCAAACACTAAACAACAGTTTAAAGAATATAAAAATAGACATCAATACATTTGGAGAACATAAAACCAAGCTATCAAAATTAAACTAAATTTTTTAAAAATAAAAAATCTGATAATTGATGTTGTTAAAAAACTATGAAGTTACTCCTGGGTAATACATTTTAAATAACAATAAAAATAAGTGAAGTTTTGGAACATAATTGTAGAGACCTGTTGTTCCAAGGATATGAAAAATAACCATTTCCTAATAACCGGAGCTTTTGTATTCCTTGGATGCATTCATGCTAGAGGAAGATTAAAGGGCAGCAGCCAAAATGACTAAACTTCAACTGGGACGCTGAAGCACAGATTTGATTTTCTTGGCCAGAAGTGACCCACAAGCTTAAGATCAAGAGCCAAAGCCCCCAGTGGGAAGCTGTGCTCTATTTGGTAGGCCTTGACACCATCTCTGGCTATATCAACATCAGCCTCACGGAAGGCCAGCCATGAGAGAAGGGAGTCTCCCCAAGATCTGATTTCCTGAGACCACAACCTAGAGCAGGTCCCACAGTCAAATTAGTCACATTCCTTGGAAAGAGAGAACAGGCATCAGTTGTGTCCATCGAAGGGGGACACTGTCCAGGTGTACCCTGAACATTTTTTGAAATCTCTGGGCTGCTTCTCCATCTGAAAAATAAGAAAAATAGCACAATGACAGACAACGAATGAGGAAAAAGACAGTCATCCGGCCTAAAAAACTTAAGACTTATAAGAAATTAAGAAAGCAGACAAAACAGACAAAAAGACAAACAGCCATATCATTTGGAACATATTATTCTGAAGTCAAGTACAGCAGAGAAAAACACAAATTATTTTAAGCAAAGTAAGAAATGACCATAGCAACAAAAGTTATTTTTGGAGAGAGCCAACTGGAGAAAAAAAAACGTATGTTAAGATATGTCAACCTGACACAAAGATAAGGTGGAATAAGAATCTAGTCCCATTTGAAGCTGAAAAGAGCTGAATAATGAGAGCTAGTGTCATGAACTTGGCTGCTTAACTGCCTTTGTGTAAGAAAACATCTCAGAACTTTGAACTTAGGAAATTCCAACTTGTCTTGCACCAGGTCACGAGCTCCATAGAGCAGGAACCTATTTCAACAAGCAGCTTTAAAAAAAAAACAAAACAAAACAAAAAAAATACTTTAATATTTTTCATTTCTATTAATGATACATTTTAAAATGCAATAGTGCTAAAATCCATCAAAGTAAAATGCACTGAATAAAAATTAAACTTACTCAGAAAGATGTTCAGAAGTTGGGATACAAACAGAAACTGAAATTAGAAGAAAAGTATTATATTTAAAACAGCATATGAAATATGATGAGTGAGAAAAACGATTTAGTAAAGAGCACATACTGTGGCTGACCAATAATACCGGAATAAATATCAACAATCCAAAGTAAAACAATTTCATATACGTACCTTTCTCTATTACAACTTGACAAGCATGAGTTTCATGTTGACTTAAGTGTGTAGCCATATTATCTAAGCCAGAAACATCAGTTAGGAAATCACAATTAAGGCACACTAGAGTAATGCCCCTATAAAAAACAAAGCAAATAGTATAAAAGAAAACGTTTTTATCTTTTATGAAAATCCACACACCAGTTCAATGAATACTTTTCTGTGATTTGCTGTTTGTGTCATAACTGTCATTCCAATTTTTGTTATATAAACTTGATATAACTGAAATGATTTTCTAGAAAATGTCATATTCAAATTATACTACCATTTGTTTACAGAAAGTATTTTTGCTTTATAAACTTTTCTCTCTCATATCAGTTACTGAAAGCTAAGAGTCAAGAGACCTACAGTCCAGTCTTGGCTCCACTAACAACATGTGTCACTTTGACAAGTCACAGTCTATTTGTGCCTATGCCCATCTGCAAAGCAAGAGTTCAGTATATATAAATGTACAATATATACATTAGTCAGTGTATATTCACTAAGGCTGTCGTTACACATACTGTACTACTAGTGTACTGTACTGTAAATACAATGATGACCAAAAAATACAGTCTGTGCTCTAATGGAACATTTATCTAGTGTTTATCTAGTTGAGGAAAAAATTAGAAATGTGAAGGCTTTAAAAATAGATTATGTCGTAGCTGCTATCGTTGTATACTATGTGTTAAAGATTTTCCCACATATTATTTAGTTTATTCTCACCACAAGCATCCAAGGTTGGTATTATTCTCATATAACACTGAATTAACTGAAGTAGCTAATTCACTACTTAAGTCCAAAGTCTGAGTTCCTCAGCATCCCAGTACTCTGAACTGGCCCACTTGCTTGGACCTAAACTACTTGTTCCCTTAACAAAACTTCACTGAGTACTGTAGTTCTTAAATATGTAATGATTATAAATTTTCAAAAAGGTTAGAAAGCAATTCCCATAGTCATCAATACATGTTTTTTGAATTCACGAATAGTTTTTATGCTTATTGGATCAAACTGTGCAGCATTTGCTATTTGAAGTATTTGAACATAATTGGCGTATTATAGTATGTAAAATTGGTCTTAAGACTCTAATTTAAAATGTGTTTAAACTTTTAGCTTTGAGTTTTATTTTAAAATATTAAGCCTGCAAAAATATGCGAATGTTTCAGAGAATTTAGAAAGCCACTATGTTTAATTTATTATGTTTATTAGAGTTAAGCACTTGGGAGCTTGTGGGTCAAGCATCTGAAGAGCTGTTTAAAAGAAAATCAAATATATTAAACATATAAATGATGCTACATTGTTTAAAGGTAATTGAAGTGTAAATGAGACTTTAAAAAATTCTAGTCTGTTCAGCTTAAATGAACTTTATCAAACATTATTTAAAGGCCCGCTTGAAAGTGATTTTTAAAAATAAATCTATTTATTTATTTATTTATGGCTGCGTTGGGTCTTCGTTGCTGCACGTGTGCTTTCTCTAGTTGTGGTGAGTGGGGGTTACTCTTCCTTGCAGTGCGTGGGCTTCTCATTGCGGTGGCTTCTCCTGTGTGGAGCACTGGCTCTAGGCGCACGGGCTCAATAGTTGTGGCTCGCAGGCTCTAGAGCTCAGGCTCAGTAGTTGTGGCGCACGGGCTTAGTTGCTCCGCGGCATGTGGGATCTTCCCGGACCAGGGCTCGAACCTGTGTCCCCCGCCTTGGCAGGCAGATTCTTAACCACTGCACCACCAGGGAAGTCTCGAAAGTTATTATTAAATGTACTAGATTTCTAAATGGAATATTTTTAAGCTTAAGGAAAGTTAAGATTTAAACACTTAAATTTAATAATTACAGTCTTTTTCTATTAACAAACTGCCCTCAACAGACACTAAAAGTAGTCTCAATGGTAAGTAGCTAAATGCCTATTCCACTCGACATAGTTAATTGGACCAGGGATGGAATGTCTAACTCAAGCCTTCTCTGAACAGGGATCTGTAACTGGGATATATAATCACATTTCTTGATCTGGGAAAATGTGGGAGGCTAGGAATACTATGTTTGGGTCATCAATAGAGAAAGCTGGTCTACACAGAGAGAGGAGAATGGAACCCATGTCCAGAGAAAATAACAGAGACAAAATCATTCTGCTTCAGCAGGTCAGATTAGAAAGAAGCCGTGTAACTGACGGCTTTCTGTTTCCCTTGTATGTTCTGGTTGTATCTCTTCCTTCTAGGGGTCCATGAGGGTCTTTGGAATCCTGCTAATAAATTATTTTTGCTTAGGTGGAAAAAAAATAGATCATGTAATGTGATCATTGTTATTGTCAGTTTATTAACAAAGCATAAATACATTTCTGAAGTTCATCACATACATTAAAATTTTAAATGTTTTACCAATATACAAATACAAACAAATAACATACCTTAGATTGACTTCTCCCCTAAAGCTCTAGTCTAACAGTCTGCTGTATATTTTCCCCTAGATGTCATACTGGCACATAAAAAACTGACCTTCATAAAACTAAAATCATGTACTTCCTTCCCAAATTAACTTATCCTGACTGGCCTTTCTTAAGATGCCATTTCCTCTGAAAATAAAGCTCAACCTATAGTTATCTCTGTCTCTTCTTCCTTAAACAGTCAGTATGTCAAGCATTTTATATCAACAATTTATTGAGTACTTATTGTGTGCTAGTCTAACAATTTTAGACATACCATCTCATCTAAATCTAAACAACCCATAAAAGGTAGACGCTATAATTTATCACCTTTTTAATAGAGGATGGAGTTAGCTTAGTAATTTACCAAGGACACAGAGCTGGTAAAGATCAAGACCAGGTTTGAAATCAAGCACTTTCATTCCAGAGCCCAATTTCTTAAAGATGATATAATACTATCTCACCATTCTAACCCAAGTCCTTACTAGATTATTCATAACTACCACAAAAGTCCTAATCAATAGGATTCATGCATCTATAACTCACCCTATTGTTAAAGGTGAGAAGAAATTCAACCTTCCTTCAGTTTCACTCAATTCTATATAAAACATCAAAGGTTGTCCAGCGCCCTCCAAAATAAGTCCAAACTCCTTAGCCTTATTTTCAACGCTTTTACAATCTGGCTCTAAGCTCAAAACTATTGCCCCCGATTTCAATATTATTACTATAACTTCAATGCTCCATTCATTTACTACTACCATTCCCCCTCTGTACGCCTTCTACTTTTTCATTTCTGCACCTCTATTCAGGCTATTCCAACTCAAATGCCCCTGTACCTCTTCTATCAGTATAAACAATACTCATCCTTTAAAGCCAAGTAAACTAACACCTATGTAGATCATTCCAAGTAAAGTAATCTCGCTCCCCTTTGAAAAACAAACAACTAACATTGCACTTATTAAAATTCCTCTTGCTTTACTGTGGTTATTTACATTCACCTCTTATCTCCCACCCAATAAAATGTACATTCTCTGAAGGTTGGCTCCAAGACTTCTTCATTATTACTATTATCTTTACAGGATCTGCTACATTATAGACCTAATAGATACATAGTAAATAGCTGAAGAACAAATATTCCATTCCAATAAAAGAATAATTACAAAAATTATTGTTCTATACAATTATAAGTTTCTATGTTCCATTCACAGAGATAGGCAAATTTTCAATCTGAGACTTATTCAAGTTGAGAGAAAAACATCCCAGAGCTTTAAAATCATATGATTCATTTAAAAACCAAACACAACTGAGCTTAACAACAGTGAGGTGAAAATTAAAAATCTCATCTTTTGAATGCAATAAAACTCTTCATTCTTATAAACATTTTCAGTATAGGCAACCTCTAATATAACTGAATCTAAATTTTCAGTATAGGCAACCTCTAATATAGCTTAATCTATTTCCTTGAATTCAGTAAATGTTTTAAAATTAGTACTAATATATTTTTAAAACTGAACCAAATTTTTCTCTCCCTGTGAGCTACTGGTCCAACATCATAGATGGGACCTATTGTCCACATAAGTCATTTTCAATACATACATTAATTTATTCAACAAATATTTACTGGGTGCCTAATCACTATCAATGCCTGGCATAGACAAAAATCCAAACCACACACATTCTAGTGAGAGGACACAGAAAATAAACAAAGTATACAGTGAATGAGATGATAAAAGATGATCCAGAGAAAAATGAAGCATAAAAAGGAGATAAAGAGCACTGGGGTAAAGCACAGGAGAAAGGATATAATTTTAAATCAAGTGGTCAAGGAAAGGCTCACTCATCAGAATAAAGACCCAAAGGAGACAAAGGAGCTAATCATACAAAAATCTGGGAAAGAGCAAACTAGTCACAGAGAATAATAAGTACAAAGGTCCTGAGACATAATATCATCCCCTCTTCCATCTTTTCCACTAACCCAAAATATCAAAACAAGTATTGGTTAACCTTATCTGTATAGATTAGCTGGTGCAGCAAAGATACTGATATTTCAGGTAGCAAAGGTGACATGAGCAAAAAATAAAGAGCAGTGGGGTCTAAAGAATTCAGAAGAATATGAAAAACATGGTGCTCAGTGAATTCTGAGTTAAGTGTGTGGTAAAACCAAATTCTCAATGTCTTCAGAAATATTCATCAACAGTCCTTTCTGCACAGTAAGCAAATTGTACACTTCTCTTAATTTGAAAAGGAAAAAGAATTATACAGACTACATACTAATTTCAAGAATTCCAGTGGTTTAAGAAATTTACTTCAAAACTGAAAAAGTGTTAGTCACTTTACTACATATTTTCGGTATTTTTTTTTAATTCAAATATTGTTGGATAGCCCTACTTTTGTTCTCATTTTACAGTGCAAATACATGAAGACTTCATCTTGACACCATTGGTCACCCCTGAAAAAAATTCAGCGAGAGAATATAGACTAATCAGGTACTTCGTAAAACACTCTGGCAGTTCCTCAAAGGCTTGACATAGGGTTACCATATAACCTAGCAATTCTAATCCTAGATATATACTAAAGAAAAATGAAAAGGCATGTCCAAACAAAAATGAGTACACAAATGTTCACAACAGCAATATTCACAACAGATTCAAAGTTAAAATAACCTAAATGGATAAACTATCATATATACATACAATGGAATATTATTCAGCAATAAGAAAAAGAAGCACTGATATATGCTACAATATGGGTGAATCTTGAAAACATTATGCTAAATGGAAGACACAAATCACAAAGGATCACATATTTTATCATTCCATTTACATGAAATGTTCAGAATAGGCAAATCTAAATAGACAGAAAGTAGATTAGTGGTTGCTTAGGGATGAAAGGAATTGGAAGGAAATGGAGATAACCACTAACAGGTACAGAGTGCCTTTTTAAAGTGACAAAAATGTACTAAAATTAACTGTGGTAACTGCACAATTCTGTGAATATACCAAAAACTATTAATTGTACAATTTAAATGTGTGAATTGCATGGTATATGAACTGTATCTCAATAAAAATGTTATATACAAAAGATTTAAGTCATATAATTTTTCAATAGAAAAAAATTTAAAAGATCAACTAGTTACCTGAGATCTTCTGAATACTTCTTAAAGATACAAAACCTTTTACTTGGACGATTACTATGAAAGCTGAGAGAGACAAAACAGATTTTATTAATTTTACTATACAGTAAGTCATATTAATTTATAGCTATATATCAAGTCTATACTTAAATCTCCAGTTTTGAATAAAATCCCTGTTTCATTCAGCATTTTAGCTTACATTCCAACTTATCTATTTCATTAAGCATATTCTTATACGATTAGCACCTCACCCTCACATAAAAAAAGGAAATACTCAAGAGTTTAAAAAAGTAAAGCACATCAAATTATTTTCTTACACTGTTAAGAGTTGAAAACAATTTAAAAGTTTTGCTAATAACATTTTTGCTATAATATGAGTGGTTACCAATAAGAATCATTTTAAAAATCCTTTTCCAACATGTTTGTGTTGAGGAAGGGGAGTAGATTCCAAATTATCCTGGAAGTAAACAGTAGTTGAGCTAAATGCCACTGTTTACCATTTGTAAAATAAAACATTTAGAATTCTCTGCAATTACTAGTAGTGGTTTTTTTTTAAAAAAACAAATTAAAGCAGAACTCTTGAGCTAAAACAATGCTTCCCCTAAGCACAGAACAGAAAACCCCTAACCAAGCTTTGTAGCCGATGATGATAGCTTTTACATACCCTTTTAAATCTGATAAGGAAAGCTTTCCTATACTAGAAAACCAGGATCGGCTTAGCACAGTACTACTTAGCACAGATAAAAGTGGAGTCATAGACTAGTAACATCAGCATCATCTGGGAGCTTATTTAGAAATGCAAAGTCTTATGCCCCCCCCCCCACATAGCTACTGAATTAAGCTCTGGCAGTGGGGCCCAGGAATCTGTTTTTGTTTTTTTTTTTTGCAGTATGCGGGCCTCTCACTGTTGTGGCCTCTTCCATTGCGGAGCACAGGCTCCGGACGCGCAGGCTCAGCGGCCATGGCTCACGGGCCGAGCGGCATGTGGGATCCTCCCGGACCGGGGCACGAACCCGTGTCCCCTGCATCGGCAGGCGGACTCTCAACCACTGCGCCACCAGGGAAGCCCCAGGAATCTGTTTTAACAAGCTTTTTCAGTAATTCTTATGCAAGCTAAAGTTTGAGGAGCAGGAGCTTGCAATGATAGACCTAAAGTAGCCAACACACGAAGTCAATTCTAAGTCTCAGATACAAGGCAACCATCAACAGCAGAGCATGTATGTATGGGAAAAGAAATACTCTGACCAGTTATAATCCCCAGAGAACATTCTCAGAAGATTTCCAATAGTTGTTTCTTCAATCTGGGGATAACTACTACTAAAGAGTTTATAAATTCAGCATAACATGACAAAAATAACTGAATGGTTTTTTTAGGAAGAAACCATCAAGAGGTTGGGAACCACTGAAATTATATGCCAAAATTTGTGCACATAACTGTATTTCCTCAGAGTGTGTCCCAGATTTTATCTGATTCCCCAATAATGTGAACCAAGTAAATTATTTTTTTAAATGAGATTTAAAAGTAACTTTTAAAAACTCTTTCTTCCTTCTCAACAGACTGTTTCGGTTTCTTTATTTGGTAAGAGGAGAGGGAAAAATTACGTTTTAGGGTCTTTTGATGGCTTCCATTTCTGTCTATAACTTGTACCTTATTAAAATGTTGGTACTTTTAAAATTTTAGTTGTCTGAATCCAGTTTTAGAGTTCCTACCTATAAAAAAAGACTTATACTGTCATTTTATTTATATTTATTACACAAATTCCATTCTTCTAGTTTTGTATTATAGGAATGGAAAAGTGGATCTGTAGCTCACCAATAAAGAGGGAAAAAAAAAACTACCTTTCTTCTTCCTATTAGACCTGTGTAAAGTTAATAACAATAGGGAAATAATCTAAGAAAGGGAAAAAAAGGTTAAGATTTTTATTACGATACAGTAAAACATAACATTAAAATCTAGGTTTTGAAAATTCACCATCTACTTAGACTATATGTACATAATTATCAAAACTCATTAAGCTATTCTCTAAAAATAGATGAATTTTATTGTATATAAATTATACCTCAATAAGACTAGAGGCAAAAAAACCTCCCTTTGACCATCTTGCTTTGATATAAGTAAAAAGTTTACCTCTGAAAAAATACAAAAGTACGCAACAGGGCTCCCCTGGTGGCGCAGTGGTTGAGAGTCTGCCTGCCAATGCGGGGGGGCACGAGTTCGTGCCCCGGTCCGGGAGGATCCCACGTGCCGCGGAGCGGCTGGGCCCGTGAGCCATGGCCGCTGAGCCTGTGCGTCCGGAGCCCGTGCTCCGCGACGGGAGAGGCCACGGCAGTGAGAGGCCCGCGTACCACAAAAAAAAAAAAAAAAAGTATGCAACAATATTGACAGTATGCCTACTATTAAGACACCAGACTAGAGGTTGATGATACAATAAAGCAGTTTGTCTGCCTTAGAGTTCATGGTCCAGGGTTTGGGGGGGAAGGTAGTCAAAAAGCATCTGGTACAGAATAAATGCCTAATAAACATTTGCTAAACAAGTGAATACATATTCATTATCACAGGATAAACATCAACAGTGACACACACACAGTTTTATGGTTGCATGAGGGAACAATTAGTAGTACATTACAGTTAGGAAGGTACTGTACTGACTTACTCCAGGCAAAGCAAAGAAAATAAGAGTTGAAGGCTCTTGGAAAAGTAGTTAGGAATTAGACATTAAAAGGTCTTACATTCTCCAGAAAATTTGAACTTCATCCTATTAATATTAGGAAGGTAAAGGATTTTAGGCCAAAAAATATCCTGACCAGATATAGTAACAAAAGAAAGGAAGAAATGGAAAAGGGCCGAAGGGGTGGGTTGTGGACAGAAGACCATTTATGATGCCATTACAATAATCTTAACTGTTCTTCTAATGACTATTATTTAGTGCCAATAAATCTATATAAAAAATATAATGAACTAAAGCATATCCTATAAAAATTAATTCGGTAATCTGTCTTATTATTATATAGGAACAAATTGTTATACCAGCTTTCTTTTTCCTTGGAAAATTTTTAAATCATCCTTCAAAGCCTAAATGAAATGTCATTTATACAATACCTTCTCATTTCTTGTTTAAAGAATTCATCCTTACCTTCTCTGGGCTCTCACAGTCATTTGTTTATCACATTAAGCTAGGTAAATATATCTCTCCTACTAAATGGTGAAAATTAAAGGCAAGGACTTTACGATACCGAATAATGACAATTTAGAAATAATACCTATAATTACTTGAATATCTCCTAAGTGCAAATAAAATATTAAGCACTTTAAGTACATTTCCTCTAATAATCACTGTAACTTTCTCTTCAAGAAAAGGAAAATGGGAATCAGTTAAGTAATTTGCCCAAAGTCACACATGTAATAAATAAATGGTGAAGCTTGGTTTCAAATCCAGATTTGTCAGATTCTTCACCACCAGCTTACCACACTTCTTAGCAAACAGTAAGCTCTGCTAGAAAAAGAGATATTAGGTACTTATGGCTGTTACCTTAATTCTATTACACGTAGAGAAAAAAAGCCTTCTTTCTTATACATAATGTTGAAGAATAATAGCAATATTACACAGTAATGCATTTGCATTTTTTCAGGTGACTTCTAAAGCTATAAGCAAACAGGGTGCAATAATTTAAACAACCAAACCCAAATAATGCTACTTTTTTAAAAAATCACTTAAAAATTATATGTTTAATGATGCTATTCTTTGTAAGAGTCTTATTCCAAAAATGCTCCAACTGCATAAGATTTTTTAATATCCTCTTTTGAGATTTTATTTAGAGGCTTTCTTTTATAATTACAATAATGACTCTCACTTGCTGTTTGTAATGTGCTAGGTGACATGGTAAATACAAAGAGCCCTTTCTTCTCAAGGAGATAATACAGATACAAACAAACATAACAAAAGGCAGAACAGATGAATGGCACACAACTCAAAGCGAGGAATGATCCCTGTGAGTGGTTGTGGTGATCAGACACTTCAAAGAAGGTAAAGTGAAAGGAAGGACAGGGGCATTCCAGGGACTAACAAAGAATAAGGAAAAGCCACTGTCAAAAATGAGAATGGGAGAAAGTTTATTCTGGAGAAGAGCAGTCTGAGACTGGAGGGGAAAAGACCAACTGAGAGTACAGAGGTAGTATAGGATAGGGATTGAAGGGACTTATTCTCTGGAGAAAATGAAGTTTCTGTACATATAAAACTCAAGCCTGTAACAAGAATTCACACTGGGAAGAAGTAGTGGTTGGGCCATTCAATGGGATATCTAAGGCAGTGAGTGAGGCAAGGGTACATATGAAGTAGAGAAAAAGGAAAAGTGATCTACCAAACCCTAAGAGTGGCAATGGAAGCTTTCAGTTCCACATGAGGCAATAACCATGAGTAAGATTGTGTGTCCTGACAATGAAGTGCAGGGTTGGGGCTCACTGGGAATTGGGATAAGGGTAGAAGGGAGTTGGGCTAATTGGGAATGTTTTAGAATAGAATGGATTTGGAGGTTTTACAGGACAAATGAGAAGCCTATGATAAATGGGAGAGGGAAGAGTAGAATGACCCTTGGCTTAGGAAAACACAAAATATTTTACAATTTGCTCCCCTATAAACTAAGGGCAGAATTAGGGCCGCATTTGGGGAGCCATACATTTGTCAAAGAACAAGAGACATTCCACACATAAGTACACTTGGGAAAGGATGGCCGGGGCCTGGTTTAGAGGAAATGGATTATAGGTGTAGTCCACTGTAGTAGGTGGGAGGCAGAGAGGCAGAATGCAGAAGGTGTTGTCTCAGGAAGCCATGATGCACAGTGGCACATCAAGAGAACTTCACAAGCTTAAGATACTTGCAACAGTGAATTGTTTTCCAGCTGGTATTCCACATTCACACAAATGATGCCCTGAAAGAGTATTTGGACGGTAGTAAAGTGAATTCTGTAAAGATGATAATGTTTGGTTTATTTAGGTTCTTTTTAGATGCCAATGAGTCAAAGGTAAAAAAAAAAAAAAAAACCACGAAATAATTAGAAATACAGAGTTAGATCTCAGGAAAACTAAGGAATGAAACTGGAAGATTCAAAGTTGAAAGGTAAAAGTGACAGTGGTTACATTACGAAGAAAGGAAATGTAAGGAGACGAGAAGAGCTGAAGGAAGAAAAGGCAATGAATAGGTTTAGGCAAAAAGGAAGAAGAAAAATAGTGGTACGGTTAAACACAAGCTGAGGAGAACAGTTTCAAAAGTGAGTGACAACAATGACTCTAAAGAAGTCATAGAGTAGTAAGAGTGAAAAAAAGAATAAATATGGGGATCAGTACTTGACAGATAATCTTTAAAGGGGCAGTGTTAGTTGGTAGGTGAGGATGATACTCAAATTAAAAGGTAAAGAAATGAATCACGAATATGCTAGTAACAAATACTTTTTACAAATGTTCATGGTAATAAGACAAGAGATAAGGAAAGTAGGCAGTAAGGACAAGTCTCCCTCATCTTAAAAAAAATACCTGAAATCATCTGTAAGCAGAAGGAACCTGGTAGATAGAAGATGAAGTTGCAAATTAACTGAATGAAGTTGTGGAAGAACTAGAGGAGATAAGGGGCAGGGTTAACTTTGGAGAAGCAGAACATGTTTGATTTCTGAGATTAATGCCTGGATAAATGTAACAGGAAAAAAATTTGAGGCTGAAAAGATTAATTAAAAGGATGACCTCCAACTCAGTATTTGTAGGCCATGTTAATAACTAAGAGAAGCCGAAATAAAATCTTTAGAGTACCAAAAAAATGTTTAATCAGATACTGTAGGTGAGAATAAAGAAGTATTTAAAAATAAAAAGATAGGACCCAATTCAAGTTAAAGATCATGAGTCAGAGTTGATTGAATCAAGCACTATTTGGGCGTCTAGAACTGAGCATAAAGTTCAGAAGAAAAAGATGGTCAAGTCTTTGGCCTTTATGCCAGGTGAGCATGACTAAATGTGTAAAGGATTCTAGAACAAAAACAAAGCAGCAATCAAAACAGACGACCCTGAGGGTTAGGATGACTATAGTTAGATAGGTGCTGCTGGACTGGAAAAAGAACTCAAAGCCCAGAAAGTCATTGGGAAATGGGAATTCAAAAGAAATGAACAGTATATATGACAAGATTAACATAGTACTGTGGTAAGAAAGGGGGTACAACAAGTTTAAAGGTGATGTAAAGCACTGGCAATAAAGAAGTCAAGTTACCATAATGTCAGGCTAGTCATCAAGGTGGTTAAAAAACTGTGAGAGAGGTTCTGGAGTCGTCAAGAAACGTGGGAGAGCCCTTGAAAGGAGTACCTGATAATGACCAGAAAGTAACACAGAGGTCATGTTGTGATCTATAAGAAAATCACTTTTATTAATCATATTCTAATTCTAACTTTTGAAAAAACGGAACCTCACTTTGAAAAATCAACCTAACTAGATTATATCTGAACAACTTTTGACTA
>NC_041224.1:49876055-49886216 GCF_002837175.3 Physeter macrocephalus
GGCATGTGGGATCCTCCCAGACCGGGGCGCGAACCCGGTTCCCCTGCATCGGCAGGCGGACGCGCAACCACTGCGCCACCAGGGAAGCCCTAAAATTTTATTTATTTATTTTTAAAATGTTTTATTCTCATAATCTGTCATTACTACTTTTTTCTTTCTTTTTTTTTTTCCCACACCACGTGGCATGTGGGATCTTAGTTCCCTGACCAGGGATGGAACCCACGCTCCCTGCACTGGAAGCGCAGAGTCTTAACCACTGGACTGCCAGGGAAGTCCCAATTTTTGACTATTTTTTAAAAAATAAAAATCCATCCTGAAGGATGCCCCAACTAATGAGATACAAATGAAGATAACATAGGCTATGAAGGCTTTCTCTGCATAGAATACTCAAATTATCTAAGTTGAATGAATTAAAGAAAAATAATTCCAACAATGGCATCATGACTGAAATAGTCTCTCATTTCACTGAATGAATGCAAGGAGACATGGCTTGATGGATGGATGGACAGACAGATGGATTACAGAGAAAAAGAGAGAGAGAGAAACAGACTCAATGAAGTTTCTAACATCACTGAAAACCCTGGAATCTCTCAAAGTGACTGCTTTGAAGAGAATAACACTCATGAGATTACATGTATTTGTTTCATAAATATACTTAAAACATTTACTTTTCTGTCTTTGGAAGTAACCATGTTTGAAAGTTCTATAGGAAAAAAAATTCCCATAGAAAAACTATTTTCCCTAACAAACCTATCCTAATTTCATTAGTCTAACTGTTCTTAAAATTCGAGTTTCCAGGAACTTCATGAATTACTATGCCGAAAAATAGTACCAGGAATCATCTTAGAAGTTTCCTTAGAAAAGAAAAACTGACTTCTAATAGGATAACTGTTTTCAAAAACAAACTTGCTGAACTGTAATTTTAATTGGTAATTATAGATGTTTAACTCATCTTACCTCATCATATGATTCACATAGGCTTTGCTACAGCTAGTGTTGTATCTGCAAAAACTACAGTGGACATATGTAGGAAAATGGTTTGCAAAATCTTTTATTTCAGAACAACACTCAATGCATTTGTGAACTCCCCGACGACACCTTATAGAGATATAAAGAAAATGATAAAAATATATTTTAAAGCAAAAATAATAAGGGACCACCTTATTAATTTTCTGTTAATTAAAGCTGAGGTGTTTAAATTAACATCTTCAAACAGAGACTTATTTGAAAAATCTGCTATGGAACAGCAGCTAGAATAAGTATAAAAAAATCTAATATCAGCTAATGTTTCTTACTGGAATAAAGGGATTAATCAATTGGTTAAATTAACCAATTCAAACATCACAAGATATAAGCACAACATAAAACACCAGTGTAATAAATGAATATTATAGAAAAACAGTAATTCAAGTACTGTTCAACTGTTGTAAAAAATATTTTTTATTATTTGCTTGGCCTTAAGTGACAGTGTATAAACGTACGAGAGTTTTGTAATAGGGTAAATTTATATTAAATAAAGTTTTTATACTTAAGATTAAATTAGTATTGTGTATCAAGAATAAAAGATTACCTTAAATTCCTCAGTGCTGTATTGACTTTACTTTTTTTATTGCTACTAGCCAATGTGCTTTGTTTCTTTTGCATATTAGATATTTTTGATTTGTATTTAGATTTACTTCCATTAGGCTTACTTGCATTAGGTTTATTTGCAATGGATTTAGTTATATTAGGTTTACTTGTGTTAGATTTTGTGGGATTTTTAGCAGTTATATTTTTAGTCCTTGGAGGTGAGAGCTGAAGGGTAGAAGTGCTTGCACTAATGGTAGGTGTAGTTGAAGATCCTGATTGAAGAGGGCCAACTGAAGCTCGAATAGTAACCTACAAAAATGAAGATAATATTTGCTTTAGAAAATTAATCACTGCATTACTGTTAAAATATCACTGCATAACGAAAAGTTAAACATCAAGTTTTTGGAAAGGGCAAGTATAAACTGTAACTGGTAAGTCTTCCATTTATTCTAAATGTTCATATCAATTAAATGAAATTAAACTTGATATTTACTCATTTGTAATCTTACATTTTTGTACTGATATCAGTTATATGTTAAGAGTTATTAATGGATAATTAGGAGTTAAAGCAAATTATATGACTATTAAAAGAGCACATTCCATAGCTATTTCTATGCTCTGATATAACTAAAAATTCACAAACACAGAGGTCAAAATTTAAATCTCAAAGCCTAGAAAGGACTGTGTTACCCTTCGACAACTATAAAACAAACAGATCTACAGTAAATGTGACTTCTTTCCAAGGGCTCATTGGGCAGGATTTATGTTTACAAGGGTTATGTGAGGGGTTATATCAATTCACTATACTGCATGGCGAGTTTAATAATACTTAGAATTTCCTTAAAGGAAGCTAATACAAGACTTAACATTTGATATTAAGAAATTATATTTGCTGGTTGACAATGAAAAACACAACTGCTCCAACTTTCTCATTAATCATTTGACTATACACGCCCCCCATGTATTTGAGGAACAGCCTATGAGGAAGTACCATGAAAAACGTGCTTTAGTATCATACAAAGGCATTGGACTAGGAATCAAAAGACGTGAGGTTAAAGCTAATACCACTCCTTTCTAGCCATGTGACCTTGAATCAGTAACATCCTAAGCTTCTTTATCTATAATAAGGGACAATACTTCCCTCGTCTACCTCACTGGCTTACTATATGGATTAAATAATATATGAATAAACATAACAAAAGCCTAATTCTAAGGTGCTATAAAAACATTTAGTATCATTATTATTATTATTATTATTATTATTATTAAGGGAAAATATGAGAGAGGACTGCACTGCTTACATTAGTGTTCTGCATGTCTAGTCCCAGCATGGAATGAATGGATTGCAGGGAAGGATGCTGGATAGCTTCTCTTGCTCTAGGTCTTCAGAGCATGGCTTTATACTGTTTTAGTTAATTCAAATAACAGACATACCCACATTCAAAGGTAAGAACCCAAAGCCAAATATAAATGTTTTGGGGATTATTTCACTTTGGATTATCCATGCCTCTGTTTCCCTCCACTGGAGCAAATATTCAAGAGCTGACTGTGTATAAAGAAGTCAGAGAAAACAGAGGTATATAAGGCAAAAAGGGAAAAGTAAATTACAATCATCAGTATGCAGTCAGACATGTGTTTGCTCACTTAAAACATAATGCTATCCAGCAGCAGAACTTGCTTCTCTGAGAGCAGACTCAGTAATAACAATTTCAATAAACATCTGAGAACCTACAGCATTCAAGGCACTATACCAGATGCTGAGGACACAAAGATAAATAAAACATGATTCCTGATCTCAAGCATCTTACAGTTTAACAGATAAAAATGACATATACACTGCCAACTGGAATCGCTCCAAAACAGCCTATGTAACATTGACATAACCATTGCCCCTGGAACAGTTAATCTAGCTATACTTTTTACAAAGGAATACCACTCTAGAGTTGCACACACTACTGACCAAAAAGTAATGGTTAGAAGTTTTATTCCTAAACATAGGAATGGTAAAACCTAAAATTAAAGTCTTAATTAAATCAGAAATCATTTTTAAAGTATTATATTCAATAAATAAAACCAAGCAGGAGTTAATGTCTATTATCATACAAAATGTTAAAATACAACATATTTGAACTCACTTTTGTTCCTGGAGGCAATCCTTCTAGTTGTTTAGGTTTTATAAATGTCCGATGATGCTGAGTCTTGTGATCCATTTTCTCTTTGCATGTTAAAAACTGTAGTCTGCATTTTGTACAACGATGTATTCCTTTTTTCTGTTTAGAAAACAGAAAAAGTGAAGAAAAATGATTTCTACAACCACAAATATTGTGTCCTGAAACTGCTCTGATTTAATTTTAATGATACTAATTTTAAAACTAGTATTTTACATCTCTTATCATATATAATAGCAAAATATTATTTTATTTTTAAAACATTCTTTGCATTAGTATTTAGGTTTCAAAAATGTCTGTTACTATCCAGAAATTGAACATGAAAGTTGCATCAATAGATTCTAATGAAAGTTCTCTCAATAGTGCTATGAAAGCTCTTTTAATTATAATTTTAAAGTACTTAGACATATGATACTGTGAAAATGAACTATACTACATTTTTATCCTATAAAAGAGTAAATTCTTTTTAATTTTTGCTATTTCTAGTTGGTTGACAAGTTGGAAAAATAAATTCAAATAGCCAACCACAGATTTCAAAGAAAGTTGTTATAGCAATGGTTGTATAAAGCAGTGTTGTCTAATAAAACTTTCTTCAATGATGAAAATGTTCTAGAGCTGCATTGCCCAATACAGTAGCAACTAGACATATGTGGTTAATGAGCACCTGAAATGTGCCAAGTGCAACTGAGCAAACAAATTTTAAATTTTATTTAATTTTAATTAATTTAAGTTTAAATAGCCACATATGGCTAGTGGCTACAACACTGGACAGTGTGGATATGGAAGCATAAATAAAAACAACTATTCCCAATCTACTTACTGGCTGAGACCCCTTGACTAAGTCCCTCCTCAAACTTAATCCTGTTATTATTCCACAGATGGGACCCAAGAAAAATCCAAATCACTTTCCCATAGCTATTCAGTGACAACTGCCAGACACCTAATCCAGTGTTCTTTCTATTACACAATATCAACTACAATATTGATATTTATGCTCTCATTAATTTAAAAATTATATATGTATATGAAACATATATATAAACTGAAACAACATATAAATACAAAAGAATGTTTTCTCTAAAGCTACGATCTGCCAGATACATCAGTATTTCCATTTAAATACAATCAATCATTTATAAAATTAGAACAGATAATACACTGGGAAGTACCTAGCACAGTACTGGCACACAGCAGGCATTTCATAAATAAAAGTTCTTTACAAAGTTCAAAGCAATATATGAATATAATATGCTTGTATTGTATTTTAGATGCATCTTAAGACTAATTTAGAAGTGTGATGTATTCTTGGAGGTACAGGCAACTTTAATTTACTCATATTTGCTCAAAGAAGAGGAAGAAAAAGAGAAAACGTGGGCAAGAAACAGATACCAAGTCAAGAGGACAGAAAAAATGTTCTCCAGAATCCAGTAACCAGAAATCTTTTCTCTATCTATAATCCCTCCCAAGGTTACCTTTTCATTTCATGGCTTTAAGTATCATCTATCCAACTACCTACTTGATATCACTACTTGATGTCTAATATGCATCTCAAAGCAACATGGACAAAACTGAATTCTGGATTTCTTCCCTACCTCCCTGCCCCCCAAAATATGCTCTTTCCTCAGTCTTCACCATATGACAGGATATGAAAATTCCACTCTTGCAGCTGCTTAGGACAAAAAACTTGGTCACATCCGATATCCAACCCATTAATAAAAGGTGTCAGCTCTACCTTCAAAAACTGTCATAATATTTCCACTTATTACCTTCAACCACTGCTACAATACTTGTCCAAGACACTCAACTTGACTAATAATAACCTCCTATGTTCTCCCTTTCATGTTCTTTCTTCCCTATGGTCTATTCTCCTCACAGCTGCCAATGATCTTAAAACATGGCAGATCTTTCACATGCTTAAAATGCTGATGGTTTTCCAAAGTCCTGATTCTGGTTTACAAGGCTCTGTATGAATTGGCCTGCATTCTACTGCTACAACCTTATTTCCTACTACTTTTCCTCTTATTACTTTACTCTGATCCAGTCACAACTGGCCTCTGTGATGTTCTTTGAGTGCCCCAGGTACACACTCACTTCACTCCCGATATAATGTTACTTCTCCCAGATTTCCTCACAGCTTACTCCTCTATTTCCTTCAGAGTGGCCCGTTTTTGGCCACTATATATACAAGACAGCAACCACTCCACTCCTCCACTCCCAACATCTCCCCAATCCTAGGTACTCCTTATCCTCCACATTTTCCTTCTACAGTACTTATTTCCAACTAGTACACATATACTTTCAAACATAAGTACACATATATTTATTATTTTTCTCCACTATAATCCAAATTCCAGAGGACACAAACTTTGTTTTGTTCACTGCTATGTAATATCTAAAACAGTCTCTGGCACTAGTAAGGCACTCAATAAATATTTGTTAAATAAACGGACAGTAAGGCAGAAAGCAAGAGACTGACAGAAAGTGCATATGAGTAGAAGGTACAATTTAACTAGTTCAAAATGTCTGCCATTCCATTCAATGAAAATACATCCAGAATCCTGAGATAGAATACATTAATCTACTATTCCCTTAGTTGGACACAAGTCTTGTACATTTCTCTTGTGTACGTATGCATTTAAATGTGCAAAAGGTGATAAAGACACAGTACATTTTTTAATAACATGATGTTCAACCAAAGAAGTGGTGATCTATTCCAAGGGTAGAGAAATAATTGTCTGTGTTGAATTTTGGATAAGCATACTACACTGTTTAGGGTAATACTGACTATATGTAATTTCTAACCTTAGACCTAATAATACCAAAATGAAATCTGACTCTGTGGTAGAACAATAAAAGGCTGGACTCAGAAATCAAATTTTAACTCTGCTTTTTATTAGGTAATGTGACATGGAGCAACTTACTTTCTCCAAAACTTTGTTTCCTCATCTCTAAGGGTGATTGTGAGGATGCAACAAGATAATGCATGTAAAGCACCGGTTGCTGTCATAAGGTAGATGACTGCATATGTTAACTGCTTACTGTTTTTATTAAAGATCTAATGAACATATTTAACACATCCAAAATCACTTTCATTATTTCCTAAAAGTCATAACAACTAGATTGTTAGCTCTAAAATCACCCAAGACCTAACAATACATTGTCTTAAACAAAAGTTACAACCAAAGTCTTCTAAAACAATAAAATGAGCCATAGAGTCAACAATTCTTATTATCTCATATTGCTCTAATAATGTCATCTCAATTACAAGTTTTTGCTCAGCTATAATTTTCCAGTCCTTTGTAAATAATCATACAAATTGTAAATTTCTTGAAGGATGCATGATGATCCTTCTTATTGATAGACTTTCCCCTCTTAACTGCTGGCTGTCTACCTCCTAGGTGCTCCAAATAAACAAAAAAGAAAACTGGACACGCATGGCAACTGAAGACATAAAACTCAGGGTATAAAAACTGATTAAAAATCACATAGCCGGGGAGGAGCTTCAGGATGGCGGACAAGTAAGACGTGGAGATCACCTTCCCCCCAACGAATACATCTACATGTGGAACAACTCCTACAGAACACCTACTGAACACTGGCAGAAGACCTCAGACCTCCCAAAAGGCAAGAAACTCCCCACGTACCTGGGTAGGGCAAAAGAACAAAGAAAAAACACAGACAAAAGAATAGGGACGGGACCTGCACCAGTGGGAGGAAGCTGTGGAGGAAAGGTTTCCACACACTAGGCAGCCCCTTTGCGGGCGAAGACTGCGGGTGGCGGAGGTGGGGGAAGCTTCAGAGCCATGGAGGAGAGTGCAGTAATGGGGGTGTGGAGAGCAAAGTGGAAAGATTCCCCCACAAAGGATAGGTGCTGACCAGCACGCACCAGTCCGAGAGGCTTGTCTGCTCACCTGCCGGGATGGGCGGTGGCTGGGAGCTGAGGCTCCGGCTTCAGTTGGATCCCAGGGAGAGGACAGGGGTTGGCTGCGTGAACACAGCCTGAAGGGGCTAGTGCGCCACAGCTAGCCGAGAGGGAGTCCAGGAAAAAGTCTGGACCTGCCTAAGAGGCAAGAGACTTTTTCTTGCCTCTTTGTTTTCTGGTGCGCCAGGAGAGGGGATTAACAGCACCGCTTAAAGGAGCTCCAGAGACGGGCGCGAGCCGTGGCTATCAGCGCGGACCCCAGAGACAGGCATGAGACGCTAAGGCTGCTGCTGCAGCCACCAAGAAGGCTGTGTGCAAGCACAGGTCGCTATTCACACCACCCCTCCCAGGAGCCTGTGCAGCCCGCCACTGCCAGAGTCCCGTGATCCAGGGACAACTTCCCCGGGAGAACACATGGCGCACCTCAGGCTGGTGCAACATCACACTGGCCTCTACCGCCGCAGGCCCGCCCCGAACTCCGTACCCGTCCCTCGCACCCGCCTGAGTGAGCCAGAGCCCCCGAATCAGCTGCTCCTTTAACCCCGTTGTGCCTGAGCGAAGAACACACGCCCTCAGGTGACCTACACGCAGAAGCGGGGCCAAATCCAAAGCTGAAGCCAAGCAGCTGTGCAGACGAAGAAAAGAAAGGGAAATCTCTCCCAGCAGCCTCAGGAGCAGCGGATTAAATCTCCACAATCAACTTGATGTACCCTGCATCTGTGGAATACCTGAATAGACAACGCATCATCCCAAACTGAGGAGGTGGACTTTGGGAGCAACAATATATTTTTTTCCCCTTTTTCTCTTTTTGTGAGTGTGTATGCATATGCTTCTGTGTGTGATTTTGTCTATATAGCTTTGCTGTAACCATTTGTCCTAGGGTTCTGTCTGTGCGGTTTTTTTTGTCTGTTTTTGTTATTTATTTTTTTTTTTAATATAGTTTTCAGTGCTTGTTATTGGTGGATTAGTTTTTTGGTTTGGTTGTTCTCTTCTTTCTTTCTTTTTTAATTACTTTCAAAATTTTTAAAATAATTTTTTTTATTTTAATAACTTTTAAATTTTATTTTATTTTATCTTTTTCTTTCTTTCTTTCCTTTTTTCTCCCTTTTATTCTGAGCCGTGTGGATGACAGGCTCTTGGTGCTCCAGCCAGGAGTCAGGCCTGTGCCTCTGAGTGGGGGAGAGCCAAGTTCAGGACACTGGTCCAACAGAGACCTCCCAGCTCCACGTAATATCCAACGGCAAAAATCTCCCAGAGATCTCCAACTCAACGCCAAGACCCAGCTCCACTCAACCTACAGTGCTGGACACCATATGCCAAACAACTAGCAAGACAGGAACACAACTGCAGAAAATACAAAAAACGTTTAACATGGACCTAGAAGAACTAAAGAGCAAACAAACAATCATGAACAACACAATAAATGAAATTAAGAATTCTCTAGAACGGATCAAGAGCAGAATAAGTGAGGCACAAGAAAGGATAAATGACCTGGAATATAAAAAAGTGGAAATAACTACTGCAGAGTAGAATAAAGAAAAAAGAATGAAAAGAATTGAGGACAGTCTCAGAGACCTCTGGGACAACATTAAATGCACCAACATTCGAATTATAGGGGTTCCAGAAGAAGAAGAGAAAAAGAAAGGGACTTAGAAAATATCTGAAGAGATTATAGCTGAAAACTTCCCTAATATGGGTAAGGAAATAGTTAATCAAGTCCAGGAAGCACAGAGAGTCCCATACAGGATAAATCCAAGGAGAAACACGCCAAGACACATATTAATCAAACTATCAAAAATTAAAAGCAGCAAGGGAAAAACAACAAATAACATACAAGGGAATCTCCATAAGGTTAACAGCTGATAGTTCAGCAGAAACTCTGCAATCCAGAAGGGAGTGCAAGACATATTTAAAGTGATGAAAGGGAAAAACCTACAACCAAGATTACTCTATCCAGCAAGGATCTCATTCAGATTTGACAGAGAAACTGAAACCTTTACAGACAAGTAAAAGCTAAGAGAATTCAGCACAACCGAACCAGCTTTACAACAAATGCTAAAGGAACTTCTCTAGGGAGGAAACACAAGAGAAGGAAAAGACCTACAATAACAAACCCAAAACAATTAAGAAAACAGGAATAGGAACATACATATCAATAATTACCTTGAATGTAAATGGATTAAATGCTCCAACCAAAAGACATAGATGGACTGAATGGATACAAAAACAAGACCCGTATATATGCTGTCTACAAGAGACCCACTTGAGACTTAGGGACACATACAGACTGAAAGTGAGGGGATGGAAAAATATATTCCATGCAAATGGAAATCAAAAGAGAGCTGGAGTAGCAATTCTCATATCAGACAAAATAGACTTTAAAACAAAGACTATTACAAGAGACAAAGGACACTACATAATGATCAGGGGATCAATCCAAGAAGATATAACAGTTGTAAATATTTATGCACCCAACATAGGAACACCTCAATATATAAGGCA
>NC_041224.1:49886328-49886706 GCF_002837175.3 Physeter macrocephalus
CCGCGCCTCGGGAGCCTGTGCTCCGCAACGGGAGAGGCCACAACAGTGAGAGGCCCGCGTACTGCAAAAAAAAAAAAAAAAAAAAAAAAAATACAGACATATGGATGCTAAACAATACACTACTTAATAACCAAGAAATCACTGAATAAATCAAAGAGGAAATCAAAAAATACCTAGAAACAAATGACAATGAAAACATGATGACCCAAAACCTATAGATTGCAGCAAAAGCAGTTCTAAGAGGGAAGTTGATAGCAGTACAATCTTACCTTAAGAAACAAGAAACATCTCAAATAAACAACCCAACCTTACACCTAAAGCAATTAGAGAAAGAAGAACAAAAAAACCCCAAAGTTAGCAGAAGGAAAGAAATCACGA
>NC_041224.1:49886776-49887788 GCF_002837175.3 Physeter macrocephalus
GATAGCAAAGATCAATAAAACTAAAAGGTGGTTCTTTGAGAAGATAAACAAAATTGATAAACCATTAGCCAGACTCATCAAGAAAAAAAGGGAGAAGACTCAAATCAATAGAACTAAAAATGAAAGAGGGGAAGTAACACCTGACACTGCAGAAATACAAAAGGATCATGAGAGATTACTACAAGCAACTCTTTGACAATAAAATGGACAACCTGGAAAAAATGGACAAATTCTTAGAAATGCACAACCTTCTGAGACTGAACCAGGAAGAAATAGAAAACAGGAACAGACCAATCACAAGCACTGAAATTGAAACTGTGATTAAAAATCTTCCAACAAACAAAAGCCCAGGACCAGATGGCTTCACAGGCGAATTCTATCAAACATTAAGAGAAGAGCTAACACCTATCCTTCTCAAACTCTTCCAAAATATAGCAGAGAGGGGCTTCCCTGGTGGCGCAGTGGTTGAGAATCCGCCTGCCGATGCAGGGGACACGGGTTCATGCCCCGGTCCGGGAAGATCCCACGTGCCGCAGAGCGGCTAAGCCCGTGAGCCATGGCCGCTGAGCCTGCACATCCAGAGCCTGTGCTCCGCAATGGGAGAGGCCACAACAGTGAGAGGCCCGCGTACTGCAAAAAAAAAACAACAAAATATAGCAGAGGGAAGAACTCTCCCAAACTCATTCTACGAGGCCACCATCACCCTGATACCAAAACCAGACAAAGATGTCACAAAGAAAGAAAACTACAGGCCAATATCACTGATGAACATAAGATGCAAAACTCCTCAACAGAACACTAGCAAACAGAATCCAACAGCACATTAAAAGGATCATACACCATGATCAAGTGGGGTTTATCACAGGAATGCAAGGATTCTTCAATATACGCAAATCAATCAATGTGATATACCATATTAACAAATTGAAGGAGGAAAACCATATGATCATCTCAATAGATGCAGAGAAAGCTTTTGAGAAAATTCAACACCCATTTATGATAAAAACCCTAC
>NC_041224.1:49889155-49899315 GCF_002837175.3 Physeter macrocephalus
ACATATGGTCACCTTATTTTTGATAAAGGAGGCAAGAATATACAATGGAGGAAAGACAGCCTCTTCAATAAGTGGTGCTGGGAAAACTGGACAGCTACATGTAAAAGAATGAAATTAGAACACTCCCTAACACCATACACAAAAATAAACTCAAAATGGATTAAATACCTAAATGCAAGGCCAGACACTATCAAACTCTTAGAGGAAAACAGAGGCAGAACACTCTAGGACATCAATCACAGCAAGATTCTTTTTGACCCACCTCCTAGAGAAATGGAAATAAAAACAAAAATAAACAAGTGGGACCTAATGAAACTTAAAAGCTTTGGAACAGCAAAGGAAACCATAAACAAGACCAAAAGACAACCAGCCCTCAGAATGGGAGAAAATATTTGCAAAAGAAGCAACTGACAAAGGATTAATCTCCAATATTTACAAGCATCTCATGCAGCTCAATATCAAAAACACAAACAAGCCAATCCAAAAATGGGCAGAAGACCTCAATAGACATTTCTCCAAAGAGGATATACAGATTGCCAACAAAGACATGAAAGGATGCTCACCATCATTAATCATTAGAGAAATGCAAATCAAAACTACAATGCGATATCATCTCACACCGGTCAGAATGGCCATCATCAAAAAATCTACAAACAATAAATGCTGGAGAGGTTGTGAAGAAAAGGGAACCCTCTTGCACTGTTGGTGGGAATGTAAACTGATACAGCCACTATGGAGAACAGTACGGAGGTTCCTTAAAAAACTAAAAATAGAACTACCATACGACACAGCAATCCCACTACTGGGCATATACCCTGAGAAAACCATAATTCAACAAGAGTCATGTACCACAATGTTCACTGCAGCTCTATTTACAATAGCCAGGACATGGAATCAACCTAAGTGTCTACTGACAGATGAATGGATAAAGAAGATGTGGCAAATATATACAATGCAATGTTACTCAGCCATAAAAAGAAATGAAATTGAGTTATTTGTAGTGAGGTGGATGGACCCAGAGTCTGTCATAGAGAGTGGAGTAAGTCAGAAAGAGAAAAGCAAATACTGTATGCTAACACATATATATGGAATCTAAAAAAAATGTTCATGAAGAACCTAGGGGCAAGATGGGAATAATGACTCAGACCTACTAGAGAATGGACTTGAGGACACGGGGAGGGGGAAGGGTAAGCTGGGACAAAGTGAGAGAGTGGTAGTGTATATATGGACATATATACACTACCAAATGTAAAATAGATAGCTAGTGGGAAGCAGTCGCATAGAATAGGGAGATCAGCTCGGTGCTTTGTGACCAGCTAGAAGTGTGGGATAGGGAGGGTGGGAGGGAGACACAAGAGGGAAGAGATATGGGGATATATGTACATGTATAACTGATTCACTTTGTTATAAAGCAGAAACTAACACACCATTGTAAAGCAATTATACTCCAATAAAAACATTAAAAAAAGAAAAAAAAATCACATAGCCCATACAGTTGGCCCACACATCTCCTTCATAATTATCATTCTTACTACATCTATATCTCACTCTGGAGCTTAATATAGCATATGGGGACAATGATGTTAAAAGCCCCATAATGAAATAAAACTACTGTTTTATACTTTATTCTCCCTTTGAAAATTAAAAGCCAAAGAAGAAATACAGAGTACCAAGAATAGTGTTTCTCAAACTCTGTTCCTCAAGAAATGTTAACAGATATTGAGCAAATAAAGGGTTCAATAGCCAAATAAGTCTGGGGAAAACATATTATATCCTTACCTAGACATTTACAATGTTCATTAGCATATTAAAATTTCTGAGGAATCCTGTTTTAAAAAAGAAACAATGATTTAATTTTGTAAATCTAGGCCTTTACCAAATTCATTTACCAGTAGCAATTGGTGGTGGGGGGGGACATGTATTAACAACTGATGGAACATTGCCGGGGAAACCCAGAATCGAAAGATCTTGCCAGAACTCCTCAAGGATAGGTAGCAACCCAGTCACAACATAGGTGATCCCAAATTTATTTGGAAATTCTACTTTTATGATCTTTCCCAATGAAGAACCACAAGCCGATTTCATGATTATCTAATGACTAGAATGGAAAGCAAAGTGAGCTCCAACGCTGAATAAATTGACATGCCAGTTTAACCAACAAGAAAATGTAATGAGCTAATTAGGTGGCAAAACTTGATTACATGATCAGATTCAATAAATCCACTGACTTCTGGTTTTGGCAAAGGCGCTGTTATTGTTCTTTCAAGCACTTAAGAACAGGATCAGTGTTGCATTAAACTTTTCAGCCCAAACAAAGGATGACTTAACTGCTTCAGGAAAAGAACCCGTAAGTATAACATCAGAGTTCAAGAGATGGGTATAAGCACTAATACTGGGTCCCAAAAATTACGTAGCAGGACTAAATACAGTTCTTTGCCAGAGTTCATATATCAAGCAGTAAGTGTTACTACTGTTTCCTCTATCCCTGGCAGCTATAAAAGACCACTCCTCGTCAATGACGCCAACATGTCTTCTTATAATATGGGAGCTAAAAGTGGGAATAAAGTTTGAAGAGAAAGAGGAAAACATGATTATGAGTCATCAATCTTCTTTATCAGTTCAAACTTATCTTTTCCCCTGCTCCTGATAATTACCTTTCTCAGAAGGTAATTCTTAGCCTCGAAATATTCGATCTTTTGGATATTCTTCCACTCATCTTCTCTTTTTTCCTTCAATCCAAGGTTTCCTATTTCTAGCTATCTTTCAGAATTTTCATGTATGAACCACATCATCACCAGAAAGGAAGCAAGGAAAAGAAGTGGAAGTTTCACAGGTAATTCAGCATAAATTGCAAATTAATCATGTCATTTGGAACAACGCTGCTTCCCTTGCAGAACAAATCTAACAAATGTTCTAAGTCATAATCTATCTTTTCTCTAAAACAACATAAAGGAATAAAAACTGGCAAATCTCACCTGATGCTTCATGTAATGATGCATATAGGGTGTTGCAATTTTAATAACTTTGAGGCAAAACGGACATAGCAAGTTCTTAGTGTTTTCATGGGATGTTCTAAAATGAGTTTCTACATCAGAAAATGATGATGATCTATAATTGCAAACCTACAAAAAAAAAAGATTTAGTTTAACTTGAAAACTTATAATGCTATCCAATTTCAAAGTAAGAATGATACGTCACTTGTTCAGAAGAATATTTTGTACTATTAATTCAGCTCTGATGCCTACACAACCAAGAAGTCCATTAATGCAAACGTCGAAAGATAATCTTTGAGACAGAAGAGTTATTACCTTTCAAAGCTTAAGGATACTTCCCAAAATATAACTAGATTCCCTTATTTTTATCAGATATTTTTATCTGTCACCCCCAATCTTGACTTGAGTTTTCAAACTTGATACCTCTGGTCCTATAAAGTTCTTCTGCTATATAAAATAGCATCTTCCTTTAGATTATAAATGGCCTCCAGGCTACAGAAGTGACAATTTATTTTTATCTTACTTTCCCATTCCTCCAAATTCTGGAAAAATACTAGTCCCAAAGCATTTGGTAGGGTTCTCTGAAGTAAAAGCATTTTGTATTTCCCTTGTATGCCTACATTCTTCCCTACAGGGTAAGGTAAGTTCATGTTTGTCTTTCTGCCACAGGGCTTTTCTTTGTCTAGTACAGGAGTGGGTAAACAATGGCCTATGGGCCAATTCCAACTGTCTGCCGACCCTACGTAACAATGTATGAATTATGCCAAGGGACTTCCTACTAATAAATTATTTACAGAAGATACTTTAATTTTAGCAACCAATTTTATCAAAATGGTTAGAAAAATAAAATATATTTCATGACATGAAAATTACATGAAATTCAAATTTCAGTGTCCATAAATAAAGTTATATTGAAACACAGTCATACCCATTCATTCACTTATTGTCTATGGCTGCCTGTGTGCTACAATGGCAGAGTTGATTAGTTGCAACAGAGACCTATGATCCTCAAAACCTGAATACTTACTATCTTGCCCTTTATATAAAAAATTTGCTGATGTCTGGCCTAATAGGTTTAAATCTTGTAACCAAAACAAGAGATAACAAACAAACAAACACGATGTATACAATAAAATATGTGTATACCTGGCAAATATATGGCATTTCACCAGGTTTATGATTGTCCTTCATATGTTGTAAAAGAATATGCTCTGTTTCAAATGATAATTCACATATTTTGCAAATGGCTAAAAGTGGGGGAAAAAAGACATTACACCATTTTAAGATATATATACACACATAAGTATTCAATCATTATGTTGTACACCTGAAACTAATACAATGTTATATGTCAATTACACCTCAATTTTTTTTTAAAGTATCCTATCGAGGCAAATAAACAAAATCAGATATATACATATATAATTCATTTTGTACATCTATATCAACAACAACAATAATAATAGTAGTAGTATTGGTTGTGGTGGTAGTGGTGAACAGTTGCATAGTTGTTAACTGTGTGCCATGCACAGTTCTAAGGACTTTACTTACATTAACTCACTCAGTTCCCATCAAAACATGAAGCAGGTATTTTTATTATCCCCATTATTCAAATATTAAGTGACCTGTCTGAGATCACACTAAGATCACATATTAGGAGGCAGAGCTTGGATGTGAACCCAAGCTGTCTTGCTCCAAAATCTGTGATTTTAACTACCGTTGTATTTACTTTTCTTATTCAAGTTTAAAAGTAGGGCAGTGATTTCATATTTGAAAACTATGATCTGAGGCTTCTAATTTAGTCCCCCACATGTAATGCACAGGTTATTTACCATAGTGAACTATTTACAAGAGGGACTTTAATTTCAGTAACTAATTTTATTTAAAAGTTTATATAAGTTAAAAATTAACTTTTTCAACTTTACTCTCAAATTTCAAAGTTATCTTCTTATTCTTATTTTTCTAACACACTTGTTCAGAGTTCAGTAACAAACTTTTCTCAGAGTTTACATTGTTAAAATCAACAATACTCAATACTTAAATGAAACTGTAACTTACTAGAAAATTCATGGGGTGTGTGTGTACTTTCAATGTGACACTGCAGTTGAAATGGTGTGGGAAACTGACGGTAGCAGTGCTGGCAGGTGGTGTGGTTTTCCCAGCTTTCACTGCTCTGCTTCTCAAGTTCCAAATGATGTTTCATGTGGTTCATAAACCTATAAATGATTGTCAACAGGTGCAAAAATTCAGATTTAAAAACAAAAATCTCACAAATAAGTACTTGAATCTAAATCTTAAAATTAGAGATATGATTACTGAAAATAAAATCTCAAAAGTCTTAAAAGTTCTCTAGAAAAGTGTGCACTTTAAATAATCACTTTTATTAAGTAAGTAAACACCCTTTCATCCTTGTTTTAAAATAAATAGTTATTATTAATTTGAAATATCACTAATTTGCTCTCTTGATCATTTCAGATTATTAAAAGTGTTTTAAAGATAAAACAGCAGGTTTCTTCTCCATACAAGAAATACTACTTACATTTTTAAATAAAATACTGAAAGGAAGGAAACTCTACCACCAAAAGCAGCTACAGAGTCATGAGAGAAATCTTTTAAGCTATGAAGATATACAATAAATTCTAGCTGCTTAAAAGACAAATTACTGGTATTTTTACTTGTGTCTTGGTTTCTAAATGCATGTAATAGCAATTTTAATGCCTACAAGTACAAGAACCTTTTGTCTTATTTAATGATACTGGTTTACTGTTAGCAAAGACTGTTCATTTTAACTTGCAGACTGTGCCCTTCGTAGGCAACGTCCATTTTTCAGTTTTACATTCTGCTACTTCAGATTCCCTAAAAAGGCTTCTTATGAGCAGGAACTATGACCTTCAACAACAGAGAGTGCAATATAAATGGGAATGCCTATTTAAAAGAGCTTACTGAAGCTTTTTGCTGAATTTGAAAGTAAAGTTATTCAATCAAAATAACAATTTTTAGACAGGGTCAACTATTAACAATTACTCACTTTGAGTCACTAAAGGAAATAATGTTGAAATTAAGTGATAATATCATCAATCTGGATAGCAATCATCATAAAGGTTATAACATTTATTTTTTTTCACACCTCGCACAACACTACTCTTTAGTACAGGTTATGGTACACTTTGAAATATCTTTTAGACATCCTTTGGTTTTTACACCAGCTCTACAAACACCTATAGGAAATCCTAGTCTTGGCTAAATATTTACGTATAGAGAAAACGTCATGAGCCATTAAACGCTCAGCTTACGACTTTCACCAATTACAGTGTATCTAAATAAAATAATTTCTTAACTAGCAAGCTTTCTCTCAATTATTATATGAGCCCCCATCAGGAGCTCGTACTACTTAAACTAACAAATGGAAATGAGGGAAACAAAAAAAGCAAACATCTTGCAAGGATATTCACAGAATAAAATAAACCTGTTTTGGGTGACACTCAATGTAGGGAAAAAAAACACCATACGTTGACAGGGCAGAGAACAGAAATCTATAGCTATCAGCTTCTTACCATTCTCTACAAATATCAATTTACCCTCCCAGTTTTTACTATCAAGGTAAAATATTACTTAACATATTCAACTTCTTTGGTTATAAATTGTTTTCTATTAAGGTTACATTTACTAAACAATCAGTATTTCAAAAAACGCTCAATTCCTGGATGTTACCAGATGCTGCCTGCTTAAAATTTCTAGATATTAGGACACTCTAGAAATATGTAACTAGTATTCTGAAACAATAACAAAAAACCAAAATTTTTACTTTCATATGTTAATATTAATGTGTTAATCTCAAAGGAAAATAAAAAAAACTACTGCTGAAATAAATTCTAATATCATATATATATAACATTTAAGAATAACAAAGAACTAAGCAGGGGAGCCGTATTTCTATGCATTTTACTATATTTATTAACATGATTTTTCTGGTGTATTTTACTATTAAAATGGTAAAAATATGAAAATAGGGGAAAGAGTTCTATTGTAATATTGTTTCAGTGTTATATCACGAAGTACGATGTTCCTTCTGTTAAGCTACTGGGACCATTAGCTATTGATGGTTGTTAAAACTTGATGAAAGGAGATAAATGTGAAAACTCGTATGAAATAATATATGTAAAAGAATTTTTAAAACTACAAAGCACTACCATAAAAAAATAATTATTATAGGAGTTTATCACAGTATATTTCAGGGTTTTTCTATATGCTTCTTCTTGGACCCAAGAACTCACAGGAAAATAAAATAAATGCTGGGTCTACAAGTAAACTATAGGTGCCTAAGAATGCTAACTACAAATAATAGTCACCAAGGGTAAACATAAAAAGGTATGCATATATATGTTTGCACACACACACATGCGTCAACTGACGGAAGTACACTGACATCTGCAACTTACTTTGAAATGCATAAAAAAACCCAAATAGTTTGAAGGAAGGATGAATAGCTGTATGATGAAGCAAGTACAGTTAAATGTTAATGATAGAATCAAGATGATAAGTATACAAGTGTCCATTACAAGATATTTTTAAATTTGTTGAATGTTGAAAATTTTTATAATAAAATGATGGTAAAAAACCTTACCAAATATAAATGTCAAGCTATGTAACCAATCAAAATATCAAACAATATGTCTTCTCATTTTATTCTTGTAACTAACTCTTTTGTGGGATTTGAGCATTAAACAAGATTAGTATATAAGAGGTCAAACTGGACAAAACATAAATAAGTGGTTCTTCTTGTGGTGTGAAAAAAAATAAAATTCAACAGCAGCTAAATATGAAAATTATCTCATGAAAAGTCCTAGCTCACTGATAATATAGGTAAAAGAAGTTAATTTTTTTTTATTTGAAATAAAGTTTGTCCTTTCTTAAGTTATTTTAAAGAAATACAACTAACTGGATCCAAGAGTCAACTCTAAAATATAAGAAAGGACAAAAGCTTTTTAACAACAGAATATGTCTTTGTTCTTAGTGCAAAGTGTTAAAATCTCTTATCTAGAATAACATTAAAAAATGCAAGATAAAGATACAACATTTATATCTGTAGCGTTCCAATTTTTAAATAGAAATAAAAATAAGTGCTAACATACCTAATATTATTTTTAAGAATTTTCAAGCAACTGAAGCATTTAAAGGTTGTGTAAGTCTTCTGTTCTTCCTGGACATCTCCTTCATGTTTTCCATAATAAAAGTCATTAACTAACATGATCAGTTTTCCTTTTTCTGAATCAACAGTCTTACTTTTATTTGCTGTACTTGAAAATTCTGTTTTAGCCAGTCCCAAAAAGTTATTTATCATGTCTGGACAACAGTACTGAAAGAGAAAAAACAGAAGTCTTGATTATCTCTTAAAACAATTAGAAACCAAAATACGGTTCTCTGTTTACAACTAAGGTCAGACCATGTAAAACTATGCTTGGTGATATATCTGGAAAAATATTCACCAAAAGCTTGTGGTGCATATATATACTCTCAAAATCTCAAACAATAAACATCTATTATCTTAATAAAAAAAATTTTTTTAAAGAAAGAAAAGAAAAACCTTAAAACCAGGAGTCAACTATTGATCTAATAGTCTTTTCCTTATAATTTGTCTTTTCAGATGTAAATATTTAAAAACACTTAAATTAAAGCTAAACATTGTTCATATCCATGCCATGACAGAGTATAGAAAGGAAATGTTTTACATGCCATAATGTATATGTTTAACTATATACATACTAAATTTCATAATATCTGGTTGGAACTGGACATTGAGCACAGCTAATTTGCCATTCCTTAGACTCAAGGTGCTAAAAAATGCATAGGGAAAAAATAGAGAACCATCGGTTATGTCTTGAAACCTTCAACAGTTAACATCTTGAAATCTAGAATGCTTATATATTTGACGGGGAAATTTAGTTTCTCATTTGGAAAATCAAGATGTCATATAAACTGGTTCCAATGTGAAATACTTTCATACATGAGCTTTTTTTTTCCAACAAAATAATTAATTTATTGTACATAATTTTCAGTTTTAGAATTTCTCTAAGGCAGTTTTACTCAGAGGGCTATCCAAGGAAGACCTGCATTAGAAAAACCAGAAGTGCTTGTCAAAATGCTAATTCCTGGGCCTACTTCAGACCAATAAGCCACAAAGTCTAGAGGTAGGGCCCAGAAATCTATATTTTTTAACAAGGCACCTATGTAATTCTTTTACAACATAAACCAACTGACTTAAACTCTTCCTAAACATGTTATCTCATAAATTAGTAGCATCGTAAGAAAGTCTGAAAATCTAAACACAACTCTATTCCATTTCTAAGAATAACAAAATCCATTTCCTCTCCTGCCATATTGAAATGTTACATTATTGGTGAAACTTTCTGTGTCACATGAGAAGCTGGACTTTTGATGCAAGACAGACCTATAATATTTCCTTCGATAGCACTTATTTTGTTCACTTGTCAATTCTGAAACCTACAGAGGGAAATAACACACAAAAAAAATCTGAAATAGATCCAAAAGGGAGGAGAAAAAAATACTAAATAAAATGAACTGACAAAAAAGTGACATAATTTATGCTTAGGAGTTAAGGTTGAACCCATAAGCTAAATTAGGATAAGGGTATTAATTCTCTAAGACAACATGACTCTCTGTAGTCTACCACTCTGTATAAACACAATTGAAATGAAACCACAATAAAAAGAGGGAAATGAGAAAGGTTTTGCTACCTATGTTTCTAGATTCTTCTTAAGACACACATAATATCTAAGAGCTCAAACTTAAGAAAGTCACACTGGGGTTTCCCTGGTGGCACAGTGGTTAAGAATCCACCTGCCAATGCAGGGGACATGGGTTCGAGCCCTGGTCTGGGAAGATCCCACATGCCACGGAGCAACTAAGCCCATGCACCACAACTAGTGAGCCTGCACTCTAGAGCCTGAGAGCCACAACTACTGAAGCCCGAGCACCTAGAGCCCGTGTTCTGCAACACAAGAAACCACTGCAATGAGAAGCCCACACACTGCAACAAAGAGTAGCCCTCGCTCGCCGCAACTAGAGAAAGCCCGCTCGCAGCAACGAAGACCCAACACAGCCAAAAATAAATAAATAAATAAATAAAATTTATTAAAAAAAAAAAAA
>NC_041224.1:49900023-49908035 GCF_002837175.3 Physeter macrocephalus
TTCCCTGGTGGCACAGTGGTTAAGAATCCACCTGCCAATGCAGGGGACATGGGTTCGAGCCCTGGTCTGGGAAGATCCCACATGCCACGGAGCAACTAAGCCCATGCACCACAACTAGTGAGCCTGCACTCTAGAGCCTGAGAGCCACAACTACTGAAGCCCGAGCACCTAGAGCCCGTGTTCTGCAACACAAGAAACCACTGCAATGAGAAGCCCACACACTGCAACAAAGAGTAGCCCTCGCTCGCCGCAACTAGAGAAAGCCCGCTCGCAGCAACGAAGACCCAACACAGCCAAAAATAAATAAATAAATAAATAAAATTTATTAAAAAAAAAAAAAAAAAGTCGTACTGTTACAAAGGACTTTAGAAAGCTAAAGTCTAAAAGTGTTGTTTTTGACTTTAAGGACAAATGGAGAAAAGGATAAGTCAGAGTAAACTCACCAGTGCTATTAGAAAAATGATTTAATATATGTCTTACTACAAATGATGTGTATCAGTAACATCATTTTGATAGACAAAATTCCTCATCTTATCTGCAGCTTTACTATAGGGATGATCTCAAACATCAATTGGAAAAAATTATAATGCACAAAATGACATAATACAGAATAGTCTCACTAATTAGAAATGTGGAAAATCTTATATACTCAAACATTAAATCTGGCTTTCAGACTGTAGGAGTTACTCTGAGTCATATTTGATAATTGATTCTCTTCTGAAATCTATAAAATAATCTTATGTAATCTACAGTAGAGTGTGTTGCAAGGTTTATATTCTCCAGAAATGTCTAATTTAGTACATCTATAAACGTTTGTTACTCTAAAATACTCATAAATGCATTATAGACGATAAATTGCTTGCTGTTCTTCCATTTTCTTTTTTGTTCTACAGAAAAGCAAGATAGGACCAGATTTTAAAAATAAACATGCAAATCTCATTCACAATATCCTTTAAACAATGTTTCATATTCCTATAAAATAGCTGAATGATAAACCACTGACAACCAAGAATGGATGAGGTGCACTGAAGAAGGCTGGGGGATTTAGTAATTGAGAGGAAAGTATCTTACAGAAAATATCCAAAAAGCAAGAAAGCAAGTTAAGAAATGAGAACTAGGCTTAGATTTAAAGTTTTATGGTAAGACAGAACAAGTGATGGATGGCATGGCTGAGCTATGGCCCAACACTAACCGGTCACCTTTTATTCAGCCCTAGTACCCTTTTGCTTCTAGCCCTTCACCGTAACCCCAGGTTCATCCCTTATTTCCTGGGTTAGTCATTCTGCAAATATTAAACACTTTAATGCCATATACTATAATTTGACAAACAGTAGATAACATCTAAACACCATTCTAATCTTTATTCCTCCCAATAGATACACCATGTTCTGTTGCTTTGTTAGTACCTAAAAATTTAGATGGGATTTCCAGAGCAAAGAAGGGGTACCATTTTTAAATAGTAAAAAAAACCTTCCCATATGGTCATCCTACATAAGTCCACATTTTTCCCTTCTCCTTGTGAGATACATCCAAAAAACCACAACAACCAAATTCCAAAAATTTAATTTTCATTAAAACTCGAAGTCAGATAGACTCCACAGACTCCACAACATATGAAAGCACTACCAAAAGCAGCCAGATCAGGCAGAAGACAGGCAGCTGGAAGCAGACCAGAGAAGTCAAAAGAACCCAATGTTAACAGACCTTAGAAAGTGTCAGGAAAACATACATTCTAAGGTGAAATACACATCATGAAGTGCAAATCTATGTTCTTTGTTTGCAAAATCAAGTGTAGGAGCTGGAGCAAGAAGGACGGCAGAAATTCCTCAGACCTCATTCAGTACAGAGAAACAGAAAAGGAATGCTACATATAAAATCAGACACACAAGTTACACTTACAGGAAGAAGTTGTATAAACCAGCTAATGGGCTGTAAGATTATCCTGGCAACCTATGCTTCCCAAAAGGAGCTTTGTACAAAACAACTAACCCAAGAAAATTTAACTTGTTCAATATGATAGGAACTTACATCTAAACAAAAATACTTTAAGATAAATTGAGGAAGTGTAAAATTCTCAAAAGAACACCTTAGAGCAGATGCAGATTAAAATAGGGGCTAAAATTTTTGCCATTAATTTAAAAAAACTTAATGAAGCAACTGTGTCTATTTGGAAGACCAAAAAGCAAGAAGAGATGGCAAGACAAAAAGAAGACATAAAGAGTGGCAAAATCAAGAGTAAAAGTAGAGGAAAAAAAATAAAACCAGATAGCTAAACACAAATTAGAAAAGTACACTGGTGAACAGATGTTGGAAAATAAAATAAATGAGAAAAGCCAAGTAAATTAAAAGAAAGAGGGAAGAGGAGGGGAGGGGAGAGGAGAGGAGAGGAGAGGAGAAGAGGGAAGAGAGAAAGAATTAAAAGGATTAGGAAAAAATCACAAATATGCCAGACAATGGACATTGAACAAATGAACAAATGAGTACTGGACAACACCCAGCCCCCCAAACAACAAAACAATAGTATGGAATTTAAAGATACAAATCAAGAAAACTGCACTAAAATAAAGGAAGACACAAATTTACAAGCTGAAAGAATATGCTGTATGTCAGAGAAGACTGATCCAAAATTCTCAACATGAAGTCACTGTAGAATTATCAGTCTTTCAAAATAAAGAATCCTCTGGACAGCCAGGCAAAAAGAGCAAATCATTTATAAAGGGCAAAATAATTCAAGCTTATCCCAAATTCTTAACAACAACATTAGATATTGTAAAACAAAAGCAACACCAACAAGATCCTCAAAGTGGGATCCAACTTTATATCTGGCCAAACTGTCTTTCATGAATGGACTATAGTCAAACTGTTTTGAACATGAAGGAACTCAAAGAATACTGTTCTCAGGCCCTTCCTGAGGAAATTACTATGGGATGAACTTTAGTCAAACAAGAGATAACCAAAGGAACCACAACAAAAAGACTGGTGATGAGCACTGAATATATTTACTGTGGAAAAGGATTAAAACAAATATGGAAATAAGGTTAAGAAAACTGAATGAAAATGTCATATGCCCTGACAATGGAAAAATGATACAACCAACAAATAAAAACTGAAAGGAGGTAAAAGGACAATAAATATGAGGTCAAGAGAGTTCATAGATTGCTTCACATATGGTAGCAGTACATCAAGGAATATAATTTAGAGCTACCAAATAAAGAAGTGCAGGTATGAGCATTTTCAATAGTACAAAGAAACAGTACACTCAGAAAGATAATATTGACTAAAATCAGTAGGAGAGGAGAAGGTAAGGATGGGATTAAGAATAGGAAATTTAATGCTACTTTAATCAATTTTAATAATAGAGAATAGCCAAAGGAATAGAAGACTACTGGAATTATATTAACATTAAAATTAGAAGGATAAAAAGGAAAACAAAAATACAACTTTCCTAAAAACCCAAATTACATACATGTAAAACAACCACATAGTGAAAGAAAGAAAGAAAGAGAGAGAGAGGAAGAAAAGAGTTAGCAAAAAATTGTGACAGAACCAAGATCAAATAAACCTATCACATCTATGAAAATAAGTAAATTTAACTCAACTACTGAAACAAAAAAGATTTTCACTATAGGATCACAACTTTCTGCTTAAAGCAAGAGGCATACTTAAAACAAAGCCACTCAGAAGGGTTGAAAATAAAAGGATAAACAAAGAATACACTAGGCAAATAGAAACCAGAACAAAACAAGGGTTGTGAGCCTAAAAGGCATTAAACTTTAAGACAAAAAAGGACATTTTATAAAAATGCTAAAGGATGCATTCACAATACAGTTATAAAAGAGATTCATCTGTATCACAAACAATAGCAACAATCTTAAAACAGAATTGCAATACATCAGAAAAATATATTGGGGGTGAAAGATGTGGATTGAGATGTGGTATTTCTCAATCCATGACAGAGCAAGTAAACAAAAAAATAAGTTAAGTTATAGAAATCTAAATAATGTAATTAATAAGCTAGATCTGGTTGATAAATATCAAATTCCCTAAAAAAGAAATAACGTACCTATCTTCAAGTTAAATAGCCCATACACTTGTCAAAAGGGGAATAATAATAAGTAGTTGGGAAAACTTGAGCTTTTTACCATTAAAAGTTTGAACACCAGTTATGCCAATTAACTGGTTATAAAACAATGAGAATAATGTCTATATCAAAGAATTTTCTAAGGATTAAATGAAATAACGTATTTAAAGCTTAGTAGTCTCACATGGTCTCAGGTAAGTATATTGTTCTTATTATTGCAGCATATTTGAATTATGTTTTAGGTATTCTTCATTGAAAGAAAACATTATTTCTGTGGTACAGTCATCTACTTATCTATAATAAAAGCAAAAAAATCATTTACAAATAATCTAAAAATCTTTTTTTCAAAATAGAAATTATTATTGTAAATTATAATTTATGTATAAAATGCATAATCTAGAACATAAAGTCTCCATAATTTTATACTTCCCTGTCTGAGATTTGGTGACTATTCTCTAAGATTTCTTTATGATATAAAGGAATATAATAAATTATTAATATTATATTCAACTTAGTTCAATAATATGTCTTAGAGCTATCTTCCCATATCATCATTCTAGAGATTCCATCCTTTTTAAAAATGCTGCATAGTGTTTTATTATATGAATATTATATGAAGTTGTGATTGTTTCTAATATGAGTAATCACAAACAATGCTATAATATGTTTTGGAAGTAAAGCTACATTTTGGAAAATGATTGCCAGTCTCACCAGGTACAGTATCTATAATGTGCTACAGCTTGCACACAAAACAGAAAAGAAGTAAGAGCACTTGTGTTCACCTGTTTATGCAGAAAGAAGACCAGGGAGGATAGAAAACAAACTAATAAAAATTATTTTCTTTGAGAGTCATACTGGGAAACAGGTAAATAAGAGACAGGGATAAGAGTTTTTACTTGTATGCCTTTGTAAACTTTTCAATTTTGAATCATATGACTATTACCTATTCAAATAACTAAAGATAACTAAAGAATTTAGCCCTTTCTTTTTTCCCTATGTCCAAAATGCAAAACATGAAAAAACATCAGGCATCTCATCAAAATATTACATAAATAGGAAAACTGAAAGCACTGTACAGGTTAATTCTCATATAAGAACAAACCACAAAGTGCAATTATCAGGGAGCACATACTGTGAGCTAGAAGTAGTCACAGACCAAATAGAGTTTTGTATTTAAATAAAGAGACTATATTTGAAATTTAAAAGTTCCTTTATTTTTTTCTACTTTTTTTGTGTAATACTGAATTTCAAAAAAGATTTGTCAATCCCTGAAACAGTGAGCAATCTCTGAAACTTTTCCTTAGATATTTCTTTACCATTGCATCCTTCTCCTTCCTTCTTTTCTGCATATGATCTACACTGCCTTTTTTCTTGTCTCTTTCCCCCTTCCTTGCATTTATACCAGGCACAGAAGAGGAAAACAGGCTATCTGTCCATAGACACAGCAGGGTACTGTAATATCTACCAAAATATTTTAAGTGAAGTGTTACCTAAACCTCCTCTTTCATTTGTACTTTGAAAATTTCTTAAAATCTAATTTCAGGAGCTTCTTATACCAATAAAAAGCTCAAATTAATTTATAACAATTACACAAACTATATTCTGGACTAAGTTAAAACAATTATTTCATATAAAATCCTCCATTATTTGGACTTTATGTCTGAGTGCTGAAATTAAAGTAAAACTTAGATTTTCATTGTGTAACATGACATGCACATGTTAGTATGAACAAAAAAGATAACTAAAGGAACTGTTAACTTATATGAAATATTAAACACATAATAAAATGCCTATTTTTAAGAAGTTTCAAGTATGCATAAGCTAGTAAATAAGATATTCTGAAAAATGCATTATTTTCATTTAAAATTAGAATACAATAAGCAGACATTATATTGTATATGAACTTAATTTTTTAAATTTGATGATTCAGAAGAAATTTTAAAATCTTATATAAAGACAATCATTATGAATATAAACTTATACCTAACATATGTAAATACCAATATCAGAATATTTCTTATCTAAATATCTGAACAAATCATTATTTACTGCAAATCAATCAATATTTTTAGGGATTTGCAAACCTTTTTAAAATTAAATTTTGAAAAAGTTTTACCTTCATGTGATTTTTCAAAGGATCCAAAAGATTGAAATGAATATTGCACTTTGGACAAGCTCTTGGAAAAGGTGTTCCATTTTTAGATTGATTTGATGAGATATTTGTACCTAAAATAAATTCAAAATATATGATTCAAAATTCATCACTTTTTAACCTTCAATAATCACTACTGATAGTCTGTACTACAATTTCTATAATTCATATATAAATACTATAATTTCTTTTTTATATGCCACATTTCATATTTACCTTTTGATGGCATAGCCTGGGGAGATGTCACTGAAAGAGATTTAACTGAAGAAAATACAGCTGAGGAATTTGTTCCAGAAACACCTTCACTGGGTTTAGACTTTTTTGGATTAACACTGTTTACTTCAGAAGTAGAAGGACGTTTTGATAAAAATGAACTTTCATTCATACCTATAATGATTTAAATAGTGAGAAAATATGTTTAAAAACTTTAGAACATTGCTTACAACTAAGTAAAAATACTTTGGAGTGAAATTAAATGTAATATAATTGAATTATCACATCATACAAATAACAATAAACAATGACAAAAATTGATGTGATCAAAAGTTAGGGGATATAAAGAAACTATAAATATCTATTACATACTATATATATATTCAAATTATTCATAAAATACTTTTCTATATAAGACAATACTAAATATAACTTCAAATAAAGAAATATATAAACAGCTATTATGAAAGAAGGCAGAGCAAGCAAAAAAAAAAAAAAAAAGTTAAAGCACAAAGAATATGCCAGGGTTCCCACAAATGAATTAACGTTAGATGCTTAAGTGAGTGAGTTTGTTTAAAAAAAAAAATCCAAAAATTTAGAGAGACACTTTAGAAGCTTTTTATTTAATGACTTAAAATGTCTAATGAAAAGTTAGTTTTGTCCACCTAACTAAGAGGTGGCCTACTCCTGGCTTTAGGTTATATTATCCATTTATTCCTACATACAAAGTGGAAACTACTAATCTTGAATGATAAAACCTCATTGATTCATGTGAAAGGGTTCATAATAGAAGGAGTTAGTATTATACTATGGTTTTCAAATTATCTTCCCCAGAGCTTAATGGGCTCCTCTTAGGGAATACACTGGGTGTGTCTGACAGAGAAACTCTTCTTTTATATTTTATTTATTAGACTTCTGCATAAAATTTTGTTTTTACAGGGATTTCATTCCTAAATGAAGTCTTAGTTTTAAAACTATAACCTTTTTGCTAAAGGATTTTAGCCTTATTCAGAGCATTAGCAAAGGAAATGGGGATATTTAGGCTATAACTAGGCTGGGTAACAAGGATTTTAAAACTGCACATCATATTTTAATGCTCCCAACTGTACACTAAAAGTAGAAGCAGTAAATACACTAGAAATATTCCAGGCTTTTAAACCAGACAGGATAAATTCAAATCCAGGCTCTGTCACTGATAGCTATGTATTCTTAACTTATTTAATTAACTTCTCTGAGCTTCAGTTTGTTCTTTTACAAAGTAAGAGTTACAATAACTTATTTTACACAGCGCTTTTAAGATCAAGTAAGATACTGTATTTAAAGCACCGAACACAATATTTGGTACAAAGAAGGCATTCAATAATAAATGAAAGCTATTATCATTACTAAAAAAATTTCATATCTTAACTTACTTTTAAAAGCAACCAACACGGGCTTCCCTGGTGGCGCAGTGGTTGCGCGTCCGCCTGCTGATGTAGGGGAACCGGGTTCGCGCCCCGGTCTGGGAGGATCCCACGTGCCGCGGAGCGGCTGGGCCCGTGAGCCATGGCCGCTGAGCCTGCGCGT
>NC_041224.1:49908171-49987238 GCF_002837175.3 Physeter macrocephalus
TGTGCTCCGCAATGGGAGAGGCCACAACAGTGAGAGGCCCCCGTACCACCAAAAAAAAAAAAAAAAAAAAAGCAACCAACACAACATCTAGTACATAGAAAGCATTCAATAATAAAAAAAACAGCAATTATCATTACTAATAAAATATTTTATGTCTTAACTTACTTCAGAGGGAAAAAAATTATTGTAGTAGATTCACCTGTCAGCTTTTTAATAAGGAGAAATATGCCCAGACAATAAGAGTATTACAATAGTTGGCTCCTCTGTTTCATCCTTTGAGATAACATAAAAATGATTTTTTTTTTTCTATCTTCAAAGCATGTGATTACTGACGGCTATACTATGGGAACTCGGGAAACATTTTGTGTAATCACAGTAGCATTCTTGTGAGATGCTGAGGTTACCTGAAAAGCTAATGAGTGCTGGTATTTTGGATTAATATTCTGATTATATAACAGGCTAGACAGTACATCGGACTTTTATTATAAGTATTTTTTTAACATAAGAAATAAAATTACTTTGAATTTAAGAGTTTTAAATTCTGACCCTTTAACTTATCTCTATTGTCTTTGGCTCGTACTGTTTCCCACACTCAACACCTCTATACCAGCCAGTAAAAATCCTATTCTCATTCAAGATCAAACTCAAACCCAGTTCTCTCCAAATATCCATGATCACTTGACCTTGATCAGTTAATGGTACTGAACATATTGCACCTGTTACCATTCATAACAAATATTTGTTGTAGAGTCCTTTAAAGCTTATAATGCATTTCACGTTTTATTTATCTTATTTGGGTTTCAGAAAGCCCTAACTAAAACAGAGCAAGAATTAAAATTGTATCTACAAATGGCTGATTGAAGGTCTGGAGAATGAATGCATTAAATAAGAAAAATAAAATCTCCATTTTAATAGTATGAGAAAACTGAAGTGTAAAGACATGCTAAAGGCTACAAAAATCTTAAGAATAGCAGTTCAAATCTACAGGCTAAAGTCTCTCTGCAGAAAAAAACTTAGAAGGAGAGCAGGAGTCACTGTCCTTAGTCCCAAGAAGTTTCAAGAACTCAGACTTTTTCTATAAATAAAGTTCATGTGTTTTGTAAAACCAGACTTAAGACAATTATTTTTTCTCCTTGTTTCTTTTGGTTCTTACCTATTTTACTAACTAGTTTTTTACAAATATGTAGGTGATACCCAAAGAAGTGAATATCAACTAAATATTATCTAAATGGAAAAACATTTTAGGTACTGATATTACTATCAAAAAAATCAGGAAGCATTTGGTAAATTTTCCACACTGATTTATCAGTGAATAATCTAAAAATTGCCCCAAATCTCTATTTAGTCAAATATCTGAAATATATCAAAATTGCTAGTATACAAAGCATAATTGCCTGTACAAGGAATTTTCAATTAGATAAAATTCTTTCATAACACACTAATTTATTTTAGGTTAATGAAGAACTTTGTTAATAGTATATAATAAAAGTAACTCTTCTTCAATAGGGAAATTTCATTGCTCCTTCAATAGGTATTTACGGAGCAATGACTATTATAGATGAATTTAGTGCAGCCACTTTATAACAGCACTCTGTAATCATATTTTATACCTAAACCGTTTATTGAATATAAACACACTAACCTAATTGAGAATTTAACTATAACCATACACTTTTCCATACTAGTGGCCATAGAACCTAATAAATATTCCTTTTAACAGAGTATTTAGGATATCAGAGGACTTCTCTAACTTACAGATATTATCTTAAGATTTTTCTCAAAAACAGAAATATAGATCAATGGAACAAGATAGAAAGCCCAGAAATAAACCCATGCACCTATTGTCAATTAATCTATGACAAAGGAGGCAAGAATATACAATGGAGAAAAGACAGACTCTTCAATAAGTTGTGCTGGGAAAACTGGACAGCTACATGTAAAAGAATGAAATTAGAACATTCTCTAACATCATACACAAAAATAAACTCAAAATGGATCAAAGACCTAAATGTAAGGCCAAACACTATAAAACTCTTAAGAGGAAAACAGAAAGAACACTCTTTGACATAAATTGCAGCAATATCTTTTTTGATCCACCTCCTAGAGTAATGAAAATAAAAACCAAAACAATGGGACCTAATTAAATTTAAAACCTTCTGCACAGCAAAGGAAACCATAAACAAAATAAAAGGACAACCCACAGAATGGGAGAAAATATTTGCAAACTAAGCAACCAACAAGGGATTAATCGCCAAAATATACAAACAACTCACACAGCTCTATGTCAAAAAAAAACAAACAACCCAATCAAAAAATGGGCAGACGATCTAAATAGACATTTTTCCAAAGAAGACATACAGATGGCTAAAAAGCACATGAAAAGATCCTCAACATCACTAATTATCAGAGAAATGCAAATCAAAACTACAATGAGGTATCACCCACACCAGTCAGAATGGCCATCATCAAAAAGTCTACAAACAATGAATGCTGGAGAGGGTGTGGAGAAAAGGGAAGCCTCCTACACTGTTGATGGGAATGTAAATTGGTATAACCATTACAGAGAACAGTATGGAGGTTCCTTAAAAAAATAAAAATAGAGTTACCATATGATCCAGCAATCCCACTCCTAGGCATATATCTGGAGAAAACCATACTTCGAAAAGATACATGCACCCCAATGTTCATTACAGCACTATTTACAATAGCCAAGACATGAAAGCAACCTAAATGTCCATCAACAGAGGAATGGATAAAGAAGATGTGGTACATATATACGATGGAATATTACTCAGCCATAAAAAGAACGAAATAATGCCATTTGCAGCAACATGGATGGACCTAGAGATTATCATACTAAATGAAGTCAGACAAAAACAAATATCATATGATATCATTCATATGTGGAATCTAATTTTAAAAAATGATACAAGTGAACTTATTTACAAAACAGAAACAGACTTACAGATATCGAAAACAAACTTATGGTTACCAAAAGGGAAACGTGGTGGGGAGGGATAAATCAGGATCTTGGGATGAACATACACACACTATTATATATCAGATAGATAACCAACAAGGACCTACTGTATAGCACAGGGAACTCTACTCAGTATTCTGTGATAACCTATATTAGAAAAGAATCTAAAAAAGAATGAATATATGTATATGTATAACATCACTTTGTTGTACACCTGAAACTAACACAATATTGTAAATCAACTCTGCTCCAATAAAATTAAAATAAAAAAATAAAAATAAAGATTTTTTCAGCCCATGTGCCAAGTGCAAACAAGGTCAAAGTTGGTTAGCCTACTTAATTAACAGGAAGAAATAAAATATTCTATTAGTAAATAAGATTTCATTTAAAACCACCAAAAAAGGCATTCAAGAACTATTAGTGCCATTACACCTTACAATATGTGAAAAACTTAACTTGAAGGCATGGACTTCAAAACAGAAAGTCAATTCCATATGCATATTCATCAAGTTTCTTTTTCTAATTTTTTGAAAAAGTACTAAAACCAACCTGCTATAGAAAGTGTTGGTCCTCCTTGGTAAAGTGGTAATCCTGTATCCTGGGTCAAGTCAAACAGTAACTCTGAAGAATTATGAGAAACAACTCGTGATGACTTCGTTACATAACCCTGTTAAAATATTTCAAAGGAAGAACATTACATATATTCAACATAATTATAATTATTTTGTTTCATAAGCTTTTATAAAGGTAAATTTAACTGTATGCTAATATTATAAGGATAACCTGTGATGACTCCATTACTAATAAGTTAAAAAACACAAAGGCAATTATTACTATTATGCCAAAATTATCATCTACTAAAACTGAAAGCAAGCTATTACTTAGAGCTGGCTTGTTCCTGACTAGTCAATTAAAATGGGGGGAAAATTCTAGCCTGATTTTTTTCAAGGTAAAAGAAACATACAAACCCATTTTATATCAGTAAGATTGATACACTTCAGAGAGTCACTAAAAATGCAGGATTCCTATCAAAGAGCAAATAATAGAACTTACCAAAATCTTTGGGTAAAAGCAAGGAAAAAAATATGTAAATATTCTGACATACGTACAATTTTAGAAGCTTCTATACCTCTATAAACCCCACAGATAAAAATATCAGGGCAAACACTGGGAATTAATCTGCAGTATGGTGCATCAGGGTTAAGGATGAACATATCACATGATATGAGTTTTGGGATCGTCTTTACTGGCAAAATTTATAAGCCAAGTGTAAGAAAGAAAACGAATGGGTCCCCCCTCTTCCCAGCACCCTACGGAAAGCCATGCTGGGCCAGGCAATCTCCCACCTCTTGGGGCAAATACAAAACTGCCAGGTCAGCAGGGTGAACAAACAAGAAAGCTAGGCACACAGGGTTTAGAATGGAAGCTGTTTATAGGAATGATCTGGGACACCTGCTCCATTCCTGAAGGGCTTGGAGCTCAAGGAAAGTTTCAGCCCTTCCATCAGGAGAAAGTGTGGTCTCAGTTAACAGGAAGATATCAAGAGTGAAAAGTATGAAATGAATCATAATATAGTCAAATATAAGATAGTATAAATTTATATGCTAGCACACACATATATTAATATAAATAATCATAAAATGTGGTCAATATAATTTAGGGATATATATGTATTCCAAAACTATTATATATTAAATATACTGATACACACACACAAAAATAGATCCCAATTCTGTTTATAAAAGACCATCATTGTACAGAGTAAGCTCTCATTAGAGTGATTTTGGACCATTCTATGAGTCATAATATATAGCAAGCAAAAGCTCTAAGATTTAACAAGACTTAAAGATCAAAAGGGAAAAAGTCACTTTAAGAGAAAAATGGGCAAAGGGCATAAACTGAGGCACTTCAAAAGCAAAAAACAGATGACCAATACATACAAAAAACTTTTTTCCCAACTTACTAGTCAAAGAAGTGCAAATGAAGACAATGGCAATTACATAATACAAAATAATTGCCACTTCTCTTGAAAGTATCAAGGTCATAACAGACAAAGAATAAGTAACTGTAGAAAAATATGAGGAGACTAAGAAGAAATAAACTGTTAAGGTGTGATCCTAAATAGGATGCTGGGAACGAAAAATGACATTAATGGAAAAACTGGTAAAATTCAAATAAGGTCTGCAATTTAGTTTTGATAAGTAAAATGTTAGCATTAGGGATATTGTATTACATTTCCTGTAAGTCTAAAATTAGATTGAAATAAAATTAAAATTTATCAATTAAAAAATAATGATAACATATACTACTGGCAAAATAGAAGCTATATTTAGGTATAACTTTTCCACATGAAAATTTTGGCAGCAGCTATCACAGGCTTTATATTAGTTCACATCCTTTCATCCAACGATTCCACTTTAAAAATTTATAGTAAGGAAGTGAAAATGTTTATTGGAGAATTATTTTTAACAGCAAAAAATTAAAATCTTTATGTCCAACAATGGAAAAATGGTTAAATAAATTAAAAGATTACCATGCAACCATTAATATGTTTTTGAGAAATATCCAGTGACACATTCCTAGTAGAATGTTCAGTGAAAAAAGAGAAATATGCATCTGTGTATATAGTATGGTTCTGACTGATATAATCTATACTGTTTGAAGGGGGAAAAAATCGAAATACAGTATGTACGCTTCTCTCTTTCTAAACTTTCCCAACAAAATACACATTATTTCAAAATACAAACAGGAAAGTTTTGCTTATTTTGTGCTTATAAATTAAGGGACAAATAAGTTTTAAGAATTTTGGTTTACTACTAACTTTTCTATTGACATGAGTTTGTCCATAGGAAGTTATAGAAACAAAATATGGGTGAAGGGAGCCAAAGTGTATAAGCTTCCAGTTATAAAGTAAATAAATCATGGGGATTTGAAGTTCAGCATGGTGACTAAAGTTAATAATACGGTACTGCATATGTGAAAGTTACTAAGAGAGATCTTAAAATTTCTCATCACAAGAAAAAAAATTCTGTAACGACATACGGTGACAGACTTTAACTAGACTTACTGTGGTGATCATTTCACAATATATACAAATATTGAATCATTATGCTGTACATCTGAAACAAATATGCTGTATGTCAACTACACCTCAATAAAAATTTTTTCTTAAAGAAGACATAAGCCTTCCTCACCACACCCTGCACACATTGCAGAAATGTGACTAAATAAATGATTGTTGCTGTTTAAAAAAAAAGAAGTTGTTATGGAAACGGGTATCAAAGTAACCCAAGCCACTCAAAGAATTTGAAGCCTAACAGGCAGATATTTGCATTTGAGCCTTAACATTTAAAACATTAAAAAAAAAAAATCTGTGATGCCATATAACTTAATTGTAACCAAGCACAATCTTGCTTCAAGATATTTTCTTCAAATATTTACAATTAAAAAAATGGATAATATTCACCTACATTTTCTAAAACAGTTTTTAACAGAAGTACAAAGTTAATACTGTTAAACACTTTTCCTAGGAAATAACTCTGGCTAATGTAAGCACCACAATTTCAGAGAGCAGGCACACATTATTCAACAATACCTGGTAGACTTCCCTAGTGGCGCAGTAGATGAGAATCCACCTGCCAATGCAGGGGACATGGGTTCGATCCCTGGTCTGGGAAGATCCCACATGTTGCGAAGCAACTAAGCCCATGCGCCACAACTACTGAGCCTGCGCTCTAGAGCCCACGAGCCACAACTACTGAGCCCGCGTGCTGCAACCACTGAAGCCTGTGTGCCTAGAGCCCATGCTCCACAACCAGAGAAGCCACCACAAGGAGAAGCCTGGGCACCGCAATGAAGAGTAGCCCCCACTCGCCACAACTAGAGAAAGCCCGCATGCAGCAGTGAAGACCCAATGCAGCCAAAAATAAATTTTAAAAACTTAAAAAAAAAACAGTAACTGGTTAAAATAATTATCCAACATGGAATTTTTAATGTCTCCTAAAATTGTTCAGAAAGATATCAAACACAATAGTAAGGATAGAATGGGTGCTAGACTGGGATCCAGAAAATCCGCACATTTATTTAGCTACAAAACCTTGGGCAAGTCACTTCTGAACTTGAAGTTATTCACCCTTCACACCTAAAAAACAAGCCACAGTCATATTTTAAATATACTTGCACTTCACGGTTCACTGCATGTATTAAATCAAGTAGTTGTCACAACAGTACTAATAAAGACCTTATACTCCATTTTATAAGTAGGTAAACTAAGGTTAGGTGTGGTTATGCAAGGTTCCCAATACAGCCCCACTTATTATTGATGGAGCTGTAATTAGAAGTTGGGTCTAATTACAAAGCCTATGCCCTTAAGCTATATCACACTGACTTTTTAAATAACAATATATCCCCACTACCTGAAACAGATTTGAAAGAGACACCGAAGTATAGAGATGTTACATGAAAAAGTAAATATACACATACACACAAAACGACATAAAATGAAAAACTATAATTTATTAAAAGCAGCGGCTTCCAAAATTCACAGTAAATAATTCTCTTACATAGCATCCTCAACTCATTCCAGAATATATGTCATTCTTATCTGTGCACATTAGAATCACCTGGAGAGCTTTTTAAAATGTATTATTTCCAAGACCCATCCACCCAGACCAACTGACAAAATTTCGCCTTTTAAAAACTCCCCAAGATCTGAACTATCAATTGAGGTGTTTTGATTTAAAAACTATGCCCACAGAAGTAAAACATTTTGAGTTAGAAAAAGCTCTAGTTTCTAACTTTTATAACACCAAAGATATCACCCCTCACTTTATTTTTTTTCTCCCTGGGTCCAATGTTGGAAAGATTTTTATCTATCAAACTGAATTAAATAATAGTTTCTTTTTCCGGTTTTCTATCCTCCCAAATGCCAAACAGCTTACAATACGCATGAGAAACCTACCAAGTTAATTTGATTCCACTAATAACAAAGAATCTTTACATTTTGGGTAGCTTACCATCTTAGGATCCAAGATTGAGGAGTCAGTAGTCTGGGTAAAGTTATCTCTCATTTTAGAAATGAAGAAAATGAGGCTCAGAGAGGTTTTGCCAATGCTTTAGTTAAGAACAAGGCAGAATCAGCATTCAAGTCTCTTGCTTCAATCTTAAGTTATTTAAACTACTAGTCCAGGGCTCATATCAATATTATTATTTCAGAATGATAAAACTACAGAAAAGATTTGGGGGGGGCGTATTTGCCCAAAGATACTCTTATTTTTTATGATATATGACCTCTTCAAAATATAAGTGGGGGCAGAGTTTATTTAGCCATATTTTTCTTTTCATGTAAATAAAATTAAATTTAATAAGTCTTCTATGAAAGATACACCTCAATATCAATTTTTAGTGGTAACAAATATGTAGATTACCTTATAGTAATATGATATAAAGTGAAGGAAAAATGGATTAGTCATACCAAAAATATCTGGATTCAATTCTGGTTTTGAAATTGAATATTTGCAAGAAAATTTATAGGTGCTTTGGTAGTTGTTTCACTTATTGTAAAAAGAACAAACATTTTAGGGGAAATTTACTATTTCTGTAAGGCCAATGCCAAATAGCTTATGAAGCATGAAAAAACCACTGAGTTAATTCAATTCCAGTAGCAAAGAATCTTCACATTTTGGATAACTTTTTGTTTTAGTTCTCTAACTCTTTGGTTTCAGAACCCCTTTACACATTGAAAAATTACTGATGACCCAAAAGAATTTTTATTTAGGTAGGTTATATCTACTGATATTTACCATATTAGAGATTAAAACAGAGAAATTTTTAAAATATTTATTTATTTATTTCATTTTAAACAACAATGATAAATCCATTACAGATTAACATAAATAACATTTTATAAAAAATGGCTATCTAGCAAACACAAAAAATCAGTGAAAATAGTGGCACTGTTTTACATTTCTGCAAATCTCCTTAATGTCTAGATTAATCAAAAACTGCTATACTCTCATACCTGCTTTGGCTTTCATTCTGTTAAAATATGTTGTTTCGGTTGAAGAATATAATCTGGCTTCATAAAGATTAATAGTTGAAAAAGGGAATTTTAATAGCAAATTAGAATAAATGGGGTTATATTTCTTCGATACAATACCAAAACTCAACAGTTGGTATTTTCTTAAAGGTTTGTTGCAATGTGGAATCTGACTCCTTATCGCTGAGTTTTTTGAACTTTGTTACATTAAAATCTATTAGTCTTATCTTGTACTTTGAATGAATCTTACCCATGCATGATTTTATTACATCATACATTAGTTATTTAGAAAATATTGGTTTCTTTGAATTACGCACATCTTTCAAATGTTGAAAAATTACACAATATCAAAAAATCATATTTATTAATACCGCCACCCACCAGAAAAGACTTTACGTACTAGGAAGCTGTCAAGATCATGATGGCAGATACAAGTTGTTCAAAATTCTAACTTTGCTTGATAGCTCAAATTTCATCGGTGGCAAGAAATACCACAAGTTGTTTTCCTTGAAGTGACAGGTGCACTTTGTTCAATTTTGAGGAACTGTCTACCAAACAGAAAAGACTGAAGAATTCGTGTGTGGCAGACAAACTCTAAAGTAGTTTCCAGGATCCCCACGCCCTGGTATTCATGTCCTGTGTGACTCCCTCTCTTGGAGTGTGGGCAAGACATGTGACTTGTTTCTGAAAGAATATAGCAAAAGTGACAGAATGTACATGATTTTTTGTATGTGATTACATTACATAAGGCTGTAATGCCATCCTGCTAAGGATTCTCTCTTCCTTGTGTGCTCTGAGGAAGTAAGAAGCCATGTTGGAAAGACCCACCTGGCAAGGAGCCAGCCAAAAGCCACTAAAATTCTGAGACTCTCAATCTGACAACCCTTAAGGAACCGAATGGTACCAATAACCATGAGAACTTGGAAGCAGATACCTCCTCAGTTGAGCTTCAGATGAGACTGCAAGCTCAGAGCCCACACCTTGAATGAAGCCTTGAGGGACTATGAAGATATGACCTGACTCCTGACCCACAAAATCTGTGAGATAATAAAAGTAGGTGTTTTTAAACCACTAAGTTAATAGTAGTATAAACCATGGTTTGTCAGTCATCCTTTCAAGTAAAAAATGGTCTTCTGGGTAGTTTAGCTCACAATTTAATCACACTAACAATTGAATCACACTAATGCTTTTCCTCAAGATAATCATCATACCTCAGACACAGTAATACTTTATGCACACCATCCATTTCATCACACAAAATATTTTAAAAGACACATGTATTCAAGGGTAGAGAGTTAATAAAATTAATAACATTTTAATTCTTCATCAAGGGAATGGAATATGACTGGAATAATTTTTATTGTGAGTTCAGGGTGGTGACTAATACAAAAACTACTATTCATACTAAGGAACCAGCAGTTTACCCACCACTGCTTTTGCATCATCAGTGCAAATGTCAACACAGTGAAAAAAGCAAATAGTGTCTTTGTGTTATTGTGACAATACTGTTGATCCAAAACCTGTAAAAGAGTCTTACGGGAACCCCAGGGGACTGAAGACTACACTGAAAATTTTCACAGTAAGGCAATGCTTCCATTTTTTTTTAGAAGTATACATTTACGTACAATACACATGCATGTATATACAAATACAAATAAACTACGGATTAGTCTGGATTGAAATCCCAGATCTATCATTTGCCAGCTGTGTGACCCTGAGTGAATTATTTAAATTATTAAATTTAATATTTAATTATTTAAATTCACTGTGAGCCTCAGTTTCCTCAACTATAAAACAGAGATAAATAACAGTGCCTACTTCATAGGAACATTTAAGAATTAAATGAGATTAATTCATGTACAGCATTTAGCACAAAGCCTTATACATATTAACAACTCAATAAATATTAACTATTAGTTTTTGTTAAGAGTTATTTAAACTAACTAAACTATGACGGTATGTTTTCAGAATAAAAAGCTCCAGTAGCCTCTTAGCAATTTTCCCAATTAAGAACTAAGAACATTTGGCCCAATTTACAATCTGAAATAGTTTGCCATTATGCAATATTCATTACTAATTATACTTTTATTCATGTTTTGATAGCACAGTTTTCAACACTGTACCTATTTAATTTAAGCATATTACCTGATTTAAAAACAGGCTGAGTAGTTTGTTACTGCAATTATTATTTGGGTACCAGTTGAGCTATCATAGAGATGGTGACATTTTCTGATGCTGATTATGATTCCATTGGATGATTACCCATGGTAGTACAGAATTTTAACTAGGCATTGTTGATACTGATAAATAATATCCAATGTATCCCTGAACTGACTGTGTAGTTTCAGAAACACTTACAGGTTTAGACAAAGGCTGAACAATAACAGAACTATCTGAAGATCTAGATTCAGGATGAAAATTTACTGGCGAGGCAGGCACTGGATTTGATGCTGGGTTCGTGTAGTGTTGACTTGTAGGCTTGAATGCAGCAGTAATACCTGTATTTTAAAATTACACAACACAATGAATATATTTCGGTATAATCAATGATGTCAAAATACTTCACTTTAAAACAAAAATAGTACGATAATACTGTACCTCGGCTGAGCGCACCATTCTTTATTCCCCTCGAATATGAGCTGGGGTTTACTCTATTCAAAATATCTATAAAAGATTACATTTATTTTAAAATTAATTGTTTGAATGATATATATATTAATAAAAATCATACACTGAAAACAAACAGATTCCTAGAAGGAGAATACAAGTTAACACTGACTTATGAATATAGTTAATTTTAAACGTATATATCTTTATCTACTAAAGAAATAAGATTATACATCTTAATTATCTTATAGAGTAAGAACAATCTTTCTAACTGTAACTCAAAATCCAAAAGGCAGAAGTTAAAGATTGATAAATATGACTACATATAAGTCAAACCTTCTGCATGGCAAAGAAATAGTCATATAATTGGCAAAAAATTTCTAAAAATATATTCATATACAACTATAACTGAAGTATATATCTTTCTTTGAGTGATGAAAGGGCTATACATACACTCAAGTTCCTATTACTCAAAATCAAACCCTGTCTAACGTCCATACCCAATTCACACCCTTATAAGCCCTGAAGTGTCATTATAAGGGATCTCACTGGATTATCTACACCATTACTGAGTACTGAAAGGGAAACTATCAGAGAATACAGACTGCAATGAACATACAGAGTTCACCAGAATATCTTACAACTTAAGGGGCTTCAAATTTATCACTATACCAGAAGTCAAGAGTGTAATACGACTTTCAGGATCAGTTTAAAGTTCCTAATTACAGGCTTCTCAGTAATCAAACTAAAATTTAGAAGAGTAAGGATTGCCTGAAATTGTTGGTTAGAAAAAGGTAAAAGCACAAACACCAGACCTCATATAAATTTCCTTTTTTCCCCTCGTAGTAGAAAGGAAGCAGCTCCCATAAAATAATTCTATAAAGTAAAGGGCCATATAAAAGTAGGACTGTTTTCTGAAAATGGCAATGCAGTGCTCTATACCTAAGTACTAGAGATGTGTTAAATGAGAAAAATCTGCTCAAGCAACTTGACCCCATTTTCATTCAGAAATTCAAGATTAAGTATTTACTCAAACCATCAAAGAACTATTGCTAAAGTCCTTTTGGTGTTTGTATTCTACAAAAGTTTGTACCTTCCTTTCTGGCAACTGTATATAAACATTTAGCTCATACTCCATATGTTAAAATATTTTATGGCTTATACATAAACAGCAATAAAATCATTTAAATTGTGCATCTTAAAGAGTACAGAAAAGAAATTCTTCCTGGTCAATCCCCTTCTGACAGAATTATTTTAAAACTAATATATGTTATTCCAGTTGAATACTGTTAACAGTCATCTACAATCAATATAAATTCAATTTAAATCTTAACTGTCATGTTTTCAGTAAGAGAACTTGAGTAACAATTTTGCAATATGGTAATATTCCAGGATAAAATAATCACAGTGGCAAGAAACAGTAATTAAGAGAATATATAATTATGTTCCACTATCATCAACAAGCATGCCATCATGCCTAGTTCAATTTATAATCGAAGTGGCACTCCACTTAGAACCTCTAGGAGTTATTATCAATCTGCCACAAAAAAATGCTACTGAGAATTCAATTGGTTAAGCTATTCTTCCTCTAATAAAACTGACTAAAAATGCCATTCCAAGTTTAGAGGCAACAGAAGGAAGAGCCAGGCCTTCAGAAAATTTAAAAGTAGTCTCTTAATTACACTTCTACAAACTAACTTGGTAAGAAAACACTAGTATGCTGGTTACATTCTTTGGTAAATTCTCCTGACTTAAACAAGCAAATGAACATGTAAATGCAATGAGAAGGGATCTATTTTCTCTTTCTCCCCTGAAATTTGAACATTATTTCTCTGTACTTCTATACATTTTTGAGTGGACGTTTTAACAAGTGTCGTTTGTCTTTAACATTGTAACAATGTCAAATCGAATTACTCTAACTGAAATCATTCACTGCCTATACATTCTGTAGCTATGTATAGATGACACTGCAATGAGGCAGTTGCTTAGATGTGAGAACCCCTATCTGAGACTAACCCAAACTTATTTAGTGTATTCTGACATTTTAAGCAAAATATTCTAAACTCTTCTGTTTCTGAGTTTAAAAGAGGAAAAAAGAAAATGAACAAAAAGATAAATAGGTTTACCTGGCTCCACTAAAAATTATGATTTCTAATATGAAAAGACCTCCAGTGTCACCAGCTAATCTTAATCCGTTTCTTTTTCTCACATTTGATATTTTAACCTCTTACCTCCTTCCTTAAGTCCCCAATCAAAACCCTGACTCTGAAATTCTTACTGATCTCCCACCCTATCTTTCATCCCTAACTCCCTACAGAGGAACAAGGACTTAATTAAATACCTATAAAACAGTTCACAAGTTTTTCTATTAGAAACAGTATCTTACAAAACTGGGCTTCACTAAAAGTAAATGCTCACTTGAAATTGCTGGTTTTGAACTTGATATCTCTCCAACAAAGATCGGCTCATCATCATCATCATCATCAACCTCTTTTACTTTCTTCTGCCATGGTTCCAACTCTTCTTCTTCACATTCCATAAAGAGTTCTGCCATTTTTGATTTATCTAATTTTCAAAAGGAGAGAAGCAAACCTTATTTTCAAAAAGAAAAATAAATACATTATTTGCAATATATAGTATGATATTTAAGATCTACTTTAATAATCCTAATAGCAATTTCTGAATTGATATTTATGGTTAGTACATGGTAACAACAATGAGAAACCCAGAGCTCACTAAGACATAAACTAGTAAGATTTAGATAAAGAGATGATAGATAGGTAGATAGATAGATAGATGGATGATGGTTGATAGTAGTTCTTTACAGTGGACAGAAAATTTGGGAACAAAGTCCGTTTCAGTCATATGCCTAGAATATGATTATATCTACAAAAAAAAGATTGCACCTAACCATTATCCAAAAAAAAAAAAAATGTACTAACAAAAGGCAGATAAACTAAGAATAAGAGGCAACAGGTGGGAGATATAACAGAAAAACTGAATCAAATCCAGGAATGCCAGGTACACAGCAAAGCAGGGATGAGGTGCTAGGCTAAAATAAAAGAACAAAGTGAGGCTTATTCCAATCAGGGAAAATTAGACATTTCTCGCCTGAAGAAACAGACCAAAGAACATACAGTAAATATCACCATCCTAGAAGTTCTGACCAAGCACAGACCTCCTAGTAAGCATTTTAGTGCCTCAGTAATAGACAACCAATTAGCACCAGAAATTTTAGGAAAACCTCTTGTCTTTCAGACCAAAATCAATAAAACAGATAAAGAGTCCAAAGGAAAAGAGATGATGCAAAAAGACAAATATTAGAAAAAATATAGTTAGCATTTTTAGAGATATGAGACAAAAAAGGATGTTATAAAAAGTAACGTTCAGAAACAAAAATAGAACTAAAAATACGATAGTCAAATTTTAAAATTCAGTTAAAAAAACCAAAATGTCCTCAAAGGTGGAACTAAGAGAGAAGAAAAAATATTTATATATACATACATACATACACACACACAAGTACATATATAAACAAAACAGAGAACACAAGGTTGTTAGAAAAGCAATTTCAAAGGTACAACACTCACCTAATAAAATTTATAGAAATAGAATAGAGAAAAAGCAAGGGATAGGTTATCAAAGAAATAATGTAAGAAAATTTCCTACATCAGAAGACAAAAATCTCTCAGTTGAAAGATCCCACTAATACTCAGTACAACAATCAAGAAAAAGTTATACCAAGACATATAATTACCAAATTTCAGAACAAAAAAGATAAAGAGAATATCCTCAGATCTGTAGGGGTTGGGAGGCAGAAACAGATCATATAGAAAAGATCAAGAGTAATAAGAACAGAAACTAATCATATAGAAAAGATCAAGAGTAATAAGAACAGAAACTAAAAGACAGTAAAGTAATACTTTTAAAATTCTTACCAGAATTATTTTTCAATTTAGAATTCAAACTTTTCATCAAGTGTGAGAGTAAGGACCAGCAACATCACACAAGATTTACTTCCCAGGCACCCTTTCTCAGGAAGCTACTATACAATCCACCAAAACATGAGACTCAATCAAGAAAGAGGAAGACACAGGATGAAGAAAACATGGCATTCACCACAATACAAAGTCCCAGAACAACAGAAGTTCAGTAGGCCTAGAGAACAACCAGTCCAGACTAATTCAGAAGAACAGTACCTTCAGGAGGAATGTCTCTAGGAGGCCAAAGAAAAGATCATTAAAATATAAACTTTTAGCCTACCTGACAAGTTTTACAGTATAGAAAATTGAATTGAGAGGCTTTTGAGAGTGTGAGAAGATTTAGCTATAGACTTTAATACAAGTTAGCAAATTAAAAAACATGAAAAGTATTAATTGCTGGGTACACCAAAAGAAAGAAAAAAAATAAAAAGAAATGTATCCTCTCATATGCTATTCTATATATAATGGCATGTTAATAGCATACTACTGTGCTTGTCAGTGAACAATATTTATATGGTCATCATAATGAAAATATCAAATACGGATTTGATTTTTTATGTTGGGAGATACTTAGAGGGAAGGAAGGCATAGCTGTAAGAAAGCATAAATTCTCATGATAAACATCACTAGAAAATGGTTAAAACTTACTATGCAACAGACAGCACACATATATATGTGCATAAGCACTCTTCAAGAAACTGAGGTTAAACCCCTTAAAGCCTTTTTAGGTTGTTTGATTTTTTAAAACTATGTATATATATTACTTTAAGCTGAGATGGAGGAGAAAAAGGAAGAGTAAGAGGAGAGGAGGAAGGAAAAAAGAGAAACAGTACTGAAGGTCTAAACTAAAGTAACAGCAATGGAGATGGATACAAGTGATGCTTAACTAGATATATAAAGAGGGTATATACAGCTATATACCATATATATATATGAATGGGACAGGGTGTGGGCGCTAATCCACTATGACCACTTTCCTTAAAGGAAGAGAAGATCAGGGGACTTCCCTAGTGATCCAGTGGGTAAGACTGCGCTCCCAATGCAGGGGGCCCAGGTTTGATCCTTGGTCAGGGAACTAGATCCCACATGTATGCCACAACTAAGAAGTCCATATGCTGCAACTAAGATCCCATGTGCGGCAACTAAGACCTGGCACAGCCAAAATTAATTAATTATTTTTTTTAAAAAAAGAAAGAAGAATAGCAGATCAGGACACAGATACACGTATTGAGGAAAGACCCTCTGAAGACATAGGAAGCAGATGACCACCTATAAGCCAAGGAGAGAGGCCTGGAACAGATCCTTCCCTCACGGCCCTCAAAAGGAACTAACCCTACCAACACCTTGACCTTAGACTTCTAGGCTCCAGAATTGTGAGCAAATAAATTTCTGTCGTTTGAGCCATCTAGTCTATGATACTTTGTCACAGCAGCCCTACCAAACTCATGCAGAAGACAAAGATCTTCCTTACTCTTTTTAGCACAGTACTGCCATTGTCAATATATACAGGATATATTGTTGAGAAAAAAATTTTTGAAGATACGTAACAGCTTTACAATTTTTTTAGAAATAATTAATTTTGTCTATGCATAAAAGAAACATACATGATTATGTATACCAAACTAATAATAGTAGCGAACACCAGGCACAGAAAGAAATCATTTCGTTTCTACTTTACTCATATTTTAATTCACATTATTTGTTTTTATGTGAGCATTTGTTACCTTAACAATTTTAAGTGTTTTTGTTTTTAAGGAAATGTGCCTACCTCTCATCCTTTCTCCTGACGCAAAGTTATCGGTACAAAAGCCACATATACTAGTATCAGTAGTGGCAGCAACACTTACTTTTTGGCTGAAAAGGGTTGTCGCCAATCAAGTTGAAGAGCTGACTTTCTGTAAATTGTCATTTAAGTACTGACACAAGATATCAGTCAATTTTATGAGTCACTTTAAGTAAAGCCAAATATTGAAACGTGAAACTTGGGGTTTAGAAATTCTTGGATCTAATTTTGATCATCATGTGACTCCACACAAGGCAGCAAGTTATATATCTTTTCCTTCCTATAAAATAAAGATACCTAGTATTAAAGTGGATTTCATTAAATTAAATATATACATACTTAATCATTTTTCCTATAAAAAGCTCAATTTTAAAATTTGATAAGTTTAACATAAACATTTAACTCACTCTACATAATTTGTTCATTCTTGAATGAACCCAAATTTAATAAGTAAAATGGTGATTCTATTAAGCTCTTACTATTTGAAGAAGTCTGAAATTATTAAATTACAAATAGTTTTTTAAAAGCATCCTTGTATAAAACTGAATAATCGCCTCATAATGTACTATTTTAATAAATCTGAATTTTTCAGATGCTAAGTGACATTAATCTTTAACTGTTACCTATTCTTCACATTCCATAATAAAACATAATCTTAAATAAGTTTTAGTTTATATTTCTCTGGGTTTTTTATCAATGAAACTTAAAAGGAAAAAATTAGTTGGATATAGTACTTCATCACAGATTAATTCATTCAAAAAATAACTATTCAAACTAATCACACTTATTGCTTTCTGTATGTAAGGTTATGTACAAAGTTCTAGGGAAAAAACAAAGATAAATAAGTCACAGTACTTGCCTTCAAAAATTTATAATCTAATATGTTTACAATTAAAAACAAATGCTTTTAGAATAAACATTAAAAAATTTGAATTGGGGCTTCCCTGGTGGCGCAGTGGTTAAGAATCCGCCTGCCAATGCAGGGGACATGGGTTCGAGCCCTGGTCTGGGAAGATCCCACATACCGCGGAGCAACTAAGCTCCTGCATCACAACTACTGAAGCCCACGTGCCTAGAGCCCATGCTCCGCAACAAGAGAAGCCACCACGAAAAGCCCACGCACAACAAAGAGTAGCCCCCGTCTGCTGCCACTAGAGAAAGCCCGCGCGCAGCAACAAAGACCCAACTTGGCCATAAATAAATAAAATCTATTTTTAAAAAATTGAATTGCCTTATTTAAAACAAGAATTTGCTTACTGGATTCCCACACATACAATAGCATAAATTTTTTAAAATATACAAAATTTTTTAAAACTGCTTTACTTATAAAGGAAAAAAAGTAAAAAATTAGATGACAGAAACCTAAAATATTAAGATACACAGCTAATACAATCTTCACATTCCTCTTTATTCTCAGACTGACAAAAGCTAGTTTTCCTGCTTTTTAATTTCCAAGTTATTTGGATTGAATTAGTCCACAGGAAAAAAAAATTATTATGTTAACCTCAGAAGTTATTGCTACAAATGTTTAAATTACTATTACAAGAGACTCTAGTGAATATTGTGTTCAACTAAATTCACCAAGTTATGAAGTCTCTTCAACTCAATTATTTTAATAGTTGTAGCTTGCCCCGAAACTAACATCAGCGGTACCTAAGCAGATACATGACAATTCTTGCTCAACGTTAAGGACCTCCTAGTACCAAGAATACAGAATATTCTCTAACAGCCTTAATTACACAGCTTATGAGACTCATATATAACATTTCTGTTAAGTGATCATATAAATATCATTTAGCAAATCTTTAAAATTAGTACTCAATTTACAAATATTCAATTAATAAATGACCTGTCCATATGAACAAGATATCCACTGCCTATGACTATAAAGATGACTTTAAGATAACCTATTTCAGAAGCCTGAGGATCATAGTAGCTACTTAGGAACCTCAACTGACACACTAGCAAACACACTAAAAAGCTGGCAATTAGAACTGTAATTCAGCCAAAAGCTGCACTGTGTAATACAGTAGGCACTAGCTAATAGTCACCACAGGTGACTATTTAAGTTTAATTAAAATTAAATAAAATTTAAAACTCAGTTCCTCAGTTTCACTAACCACATTGCAAATGTTCAAAGTCACATGTGGCTGGTGGCTACTGCATTTGACAGTGCAGCTACAGAACATTTCTACTGGACAATGCTGGTCTAAAGAGTCATTGCCTTATTTCATTCTGGTTAATAAACACACACTTTCATGGATTCCTTTGGCATGTCAGCCACTGCAACATGCCAAAACTATCGCGGTAAAAATCTCTCAAGTCACCACTTCAGAATTTTAGTGGTAAGGCATGGAATTCTATGAAGGTTAAATCAGCTGCCAGTGAAGTGAAATATCCAACAAAGGTATGCAGTGGGGATCTCAAAGCTCCAAAAGGAGCTTCTGCAGCTCAGAGGTGGCTCCAAAACAGCCAGAAAAAGAGAATACACTACACTTCAGCTACTGACTCAGGTAGAAATTTTATGACCATGTTTAATATGCTTGTTTCTAAATGAATTCCAAGTAAATGACTTACAAGACTTTTTTATATTATAACTCATAGACTTTTGGAGACTGCTCACATAAATAATTATAATTTCTACTTTATTATTTTTTGTTTCAGACTTTATATATCTAAAATTAAACTATATCTTAAGGATTTTTTCCTACAAAAAATTTGTTTAAGTCAAAGGAAATGTAGGGTCTAAATTTTTAACTGTTTGAATATTTTACTTTTAGCCATTGATAGATACCACCTGATACAATGTCACTGTGTTAAATAATAAAGGTAATGCATTTAGTCCTATATACTCTCTGGTAAGGGAAAAATTAAGCCATTCCACAATCCACTGCTGTAGAGTCTACACATAAAAGAGTACTAGGCTAGAAGCCAGAAGAACCAAGTCATAGCCCCAGCACTGCCACAACTTTCAGTCAAGTTACCTTACAATTCTGGGTCTCAGCTCTTAGTTCAGGTGAATTATCTCTAAGGTTTAATTCAGCTTTTTATACTTTACTGTATACTTTAAACATTTATTAACCAGAAACAGTAAAATTTGGTGAAGAATAATAGGTTCAAACTCTGACTCAACTACTTATTAGCTGTGTGACCTTGGCCAAGTTAGTTAATCTCTGTGCTTTGCCTACACACACACACACACACACACGTGTATATATGCATATATGTGTGTGTATATATATATATAACTTAATTCACAGAGTTATAATGGAGATTAAATGATAATATACATAAAGCACATAGCTCAATGCCTGGCACACAGAAATCACTAAATAAATCTTAACCACTTTTAACTCTGGGCTAAATCCCATTTTAAAGAACTCTAAAAACAGATCACAATTTCATCATTATACTGAAATTTATAAGCTATCAGCTGAGCATTTAGAAATCATTTTGTCAAACAGGATCTTCATTATAGTAGATTCCTCATAATAAAAGTTTAGCTTTATAAATAAACCTTCTGGAATGTGGCTGTCAAATCTATCCTGCGATATTTTCATCTTTTAAAAAAGCATTTATAAACTAGCTAAAACACTCATTAACATAAAAAATGTTAAACCCTCATATGCACAAAACACACACCTATAAACTACTAATTTTATAGAATAAGTATCTAATTCAAAAATACCAACATATAAAAATTAACATTTGGATAAGGTATCTTACACCATTTCCATTTTTTAAAAAGCACTTTCATTATATATGCATCCCCATAATTTAATTCTAAAAAAATCATTTTTAAAAATGAGTAGGTGGTACGTAGAATACAAAAGTGAATGTGAAGAATAAGGTAAATGGTTAAGTTCTCCATCTAACCAGACCCCAAAAGTTAGAGTTATTTGAAAAAATAATCCAAGAAATCACATTATGAAGTTAATCTTTTTTTTTTCATCTTAAAAAATGATGTTTTAATTGAGGGTTACAATACTAACCAAGAAGTTGGCAACACCAAAACCAGATATGATTAACTTAACATAAAAGGGAAAATGTGAGAGGACGTCCCTGGCAGTCCAGTGGTTAAGACTTCGCCTTCCAATGCAGGGGGTGTGGGTTCAACCCCTGGTCGGGGAGCTAAGATCCCACATGCCTCGGGGCTAAAAAAAACAAAAACATAAAACAAAAGCAGTATTGTAACAAATTCAATAAAGACTTTAAAAAATGGACCACATCAAAAAAAAAAGGGAAAATGTGAAACAGAAATTAATATAATCATTTCAAACGGTGAAAATTTATGTTCAAAATAATACATAAAAATAAAGTTCAACTAACATAAATTTAGTCTAAGATTAACATGCTAGCTATAAGAAACATTCAACCTTTAACAATTTTGCTTATATACTTAGAACAGTTCTTCAGAGGAGTGATTTGGATGACACAGGGTCATGGAACATTGTTCAAAAAAGTTTGATTTATCACTTTTCTCCTCTCACAAATTTCACAAGAAATCAGGCATTCAAATCATTCCACTGACTTAAAGCTTTGGTTTATGTTCTATTTCATTTTATAAATAATTCTTTAGTCTTTGTCATTAACGTCATACTGAAATAGAGGTTTATAATTTTAGAATTCTAATCCCAAATGAATAGAGCTCTAAGGATTCGAAGTGGGTTCTTAGCTATGAGTAACAATCTAATATTTCCAACCCTGGTTTTATGATCTCTCAAAAATTTCCACTATCTCAAGGAGATACTAGGAAATTAATTTTAATTCAATGTTCATTATCTTATTTATTTATTTTGTTGTTCATTATCTTAAAACCACACAGTCTTTTAAAGAAGAAGAGTCATGTTTAAAATTCCAGTTTTTTATCACTTAGTATCCATCACCTACTGATTCCATCATGGAAATTAATTTTAACAGGATTAGAAAAGCAGAGAATGATCACGTCTACTTTGACATTCTAAGACAAGTCACACAAATAGAAACCTTAAATCATAAGATAAACCTGTATATAATTGAAAGAGAGACCCACAGAAATTTGATTTCATAAAATTCAGGTATTTAAATTTGAAATTTTATAAATAACTTATAATTTTTATTTAAAAACATTAAGCAGATGAAATTTTAAATCAATATTTCCTCCTTTTATGGCTTTTGTTTTATTGTTAGAAAACTAAACATCTATCTTTTTCAGAATCAGTCTAGTTGTTACTGTTAAAAACCACAGACTTATTCTTGAAAATTGCACATTCTAACCACACAAAATGTACAACTAAAAACATCTGATCACTAGCAGCTAAAATACTGCAGACAAAATACTGGGGAATTACAGAAACTCTAGAAGATATTTCATCAAATCTCACCCAATTTCTGAAAGACTCTAATTTTTATTTGAAGCAGAACATTGCTTTCTGGAAATGGTCACTTCAAGAAAGGGAGAAAACGACCTTAAAAGGGGAGAGTATGGATATACATAGTTTTATTTTTTAAATAAACCCAAAATTTCAAATGTCATTTAAAAAAAAGATGATTCACTCAAGAATCTTAAGAGAAAGACGCAAACAGAGAAGGGGAAGGGTTGGGAGTCAGCCTTGAAAGAAGTGGCCTGCAATGAGATCAGAACAAGGATAGGGAAAATCCAGGTCTTGAAAGAGGCTGCCCTAGCTACTTCCAAGAATAAGACTTAAAAAGCAATTAGGCCAGCTTCTCCTGTCCACCTCCTAATTTACAGAAAAAACTTCATTCTCTGAAGGTAGGTAATCAAAGAATTAACACTTTAATTCTCTGAAATTAGAAGAAATCCAGAATTCCTTAAAGCCTACAGGAGATCAACATATGCCACTTCAGCAATTAAGAAGCAGGAAACACAGAAAGAGCTCTCTGCCCTCCTCCTATCTGTCTAAAAGCAGGACATATATTTCCCATTGTGAAGGTCTTCCCCTTTCCCTCTCCCATTCCAGGAGGAGAAAAAACTACCATTATCACTGGAGACAGAAAGTCAGCATCGAGGTGGGGCTGCACAAACAAACCTTACTAAAATAGCCCTAATCTTCCATCAGTTTCCCCCATATATGTACATTCCCTCAATTTACCACTCCTAGAAGCCCAAACTTCTTTTCCTTTGACCTGCCACTTCTACCGAAATTTATCATCTTTTAAAAAAACGGTATATAAGCCCCCATGTCTAACCACCTGTTTGAGTCTTCATTTTTTTTTTTTTTGGATGAAGACCTCCACTAACATAAAAGTTAAAATATTAACATCAAATAAAATTTGTACACCTTTTCTCCTATTAATCTTTCATCAACTTAATTTGCAGATCCCAGTCACTTAACCTAAGAGGATAAAGGAAAAGGGTTCTTTTACCTCCACTACAAGTGAAAACCAATTCTCCAAGTTAGTGAGCTCAGATTTTTGAAAGACAATAAAAATACTTCATAATACAAATAATTAAAAGTTTAAAAAATAATACACTTAACCATTTTCTATCTAACGCAAGGCACAATCCTCAATGAAAAAAGTCCCTACCTCAAGAAACTATCTGGTAGGGGGATTATGATAAATATATAAATATCATATGAAACAGGGCATGGTAGCTGCAATAATAAAAATTGGAATGTCCAATGACAGATGAATAAAGATGTGATACATATATACAATGGAATATTACTCAGCCATAAAAAGGAATGAAACTAGGTCATTTGTAGAGATGTGGATGGACTTATAGAGTCTGTCATACAGAGTGAAGTAAGTCAGAAAGAGAAAAACAAATACTGTACATTAATGCATATAGGTGGAATCTAGAAAAATGGTACAGATGAACCTATTTCCAGGGCAGGAATAGAGACGCAGACATAGAGAATGGACATGTGGACACAGAGAGTGAAGGGGAGGGGGGGGTTGAATTTGGAGATTAGGATTGACATATATACACTACCATGTGTAAAACAATAGCTAGTGGGAACCTGCTGTATAGCACAGGGAGCTCAGCTCGGTGCTCTGTGATGACCTGGATGGGTGGGATGGCGCGGGGAGGGAAGTCCAAGAGGGAGGGGATATATGTATACATATAGCTGAGTAACTTCATGGTACAGAAGAAACTAACACAACATTGTAAAGCAACTATACTCCAAAAAAAATAACAAAAATAAAAATAAAAATTGGAAATGCTATAGCAGAGGTTCTTGACAAGGTGCTGAGGAAACCACAGAAATAAGAACTGTGCAAAATTCTGTGCACACATACATTTTCTGGGGGCATCAAACTGTTATAAGGGTTTATGAACCAAAAAGGCTAAGAATCTCTAGGTCAGGGGTTGAAAAAAAGTAATCACATCTGGCTGGAGGATTTGGAAATGCCCCACCATGGGAGAAACATACCCATTAATCTCTAAAGGAAAGATGTTTTCATTAGTGTTTTTTTTTAAAGTAAAAATGCTCATTAAAAGGGAACTCAAACGTACAGAAGTGTGTAGAGTAAAAAGTATGAATCCTTATTCCTTCCCCTGCCCTACCCCAGTCCCATGCATCAGAGTTTGCTATGTAATGCAGCGGATAATAATGCTGATTGAAGATACAGATACAGTTATGGTCCAGGGATAAGAAAGGCATTCCAATGTCTTATATGTCTTAACAAAGGGCAATATTCACAGCAATAATTTGGACAAAGACCATACTGTGTACAGATTACATTTATAGATGAGTAAATAGTACAATGCATGTTAAATGAGACTTTCAAAAGATCTCAACAAAGTAGGATGAATGGTAAAATCTAGCATAAAATTAGTTTTGTATTTGCTCAAAAACCAAAATTTACAAAAAATATAAATTGAAGATATACTATTTATCAGTTTTAGTTACCAGAGAGGCAGTAAGTCCAAAGTTCATTCATTTAAAAAGTACATTTAGGGACTTCCCTGGCGGTCCAGTGGTTAAGACTTCGCCTTGCAATGCAGGGGGTGAGGATTCAATCCCTGGTCAGGGAGCTAGGATCTCACATGCCTCAGGGCCAAAAAACCAAAACATAAAACAGAAGCAATATCATAACAAATTCAATAAAGACTTTAAAAGTGGTTCACATCAAAAAAAAAAAAAAAAGTACATTTATTAAACATGCATGGGCTTCCCTGGTGGCGCAGTGGTTGAGAGTCCACCTGCCAATGCAGGGGACACGGGTTTGTGCCCCAGTCCGGCAAGATCCCACATGCCGCGGAGCGGCTAGGCCCGTGAGCCGTGGCCGCTAAGCCTGCGCGTCCGAAGGCTGTGCTCCGCAACGGAAGAGGCCACAACAGTGAGAGGCTCGCGTACCGCAAAAAAACAAACAAACAAAAAAAAACATGCACTATGTGCCAGACATCGTGCCAGGCAGGAATTCAATGACGGTCAAAAATTAAGACACAGGTCTTGCACTCATGAACTTTACAGTCTAGAGACAGTGACAAACACTCATACAAACAGATTAAACTGACAATATGTGCTATGAAGGCTATGGACAAGGAATTTTAAAACTCAGAGTAAGGAAATTAGATCTAGTTAGCATAATCAAAACTGGCTCCCCTAAGAAAGCAATGATTAATTGTTATTTGAAGAATGAGTTAGAGTTAACTAGGCAAACAGGAGAAGGAAGAAAGCATTCCATGCAAAAGCAACAGCATGTGCAAAAGATCTATGGCACAGCAAATACAAGAAACTGAAAAGAAACCAGTGTGACTGGAAAAGAGAGCAAGATGGTATACAATGGGAGGTAAGATAGGAATCAAACAACGTCACACTTTGGAGACCATGTTAAGGAAATCTGTCCTTACCCAAAGAGCAACTGGAAAGCCACTGAGGGGATTTTAAGCAGGAACTGATACAATCAGACTTGTGATAGTGTCAAAATAAAAGAATTTGAGTCTAAAGTCAAAGAGATGATGGTTTTATTCTATTCTGTCGGATTCAATCCCCACTTGGAATACTGTGTATTGGCTATGACTTTTTCAACTTTTAAGTCACAGAAAGAAAACCCAACTTAAACTGGCTTATGCAAAAGAGAATTTATTGGCTCATTTACAGAATTCGCTGTAGGCACACTTTAAACAATGATTTGTAGACCTGGTTTTTCTCTCTCCATCCCTAGGCTTCACTTCCTCTATTCTGATTCTATCCTCAGAAAGGGTCCTCCCATTGTGAATGAGTACAGCAGCTCAACTTAACGCCTTCCAACATTCAAGATCAGGACAATGATAAGAAGACCAGCCCTGATTGGAGTTGACTGGCTTGGCTAAAGTCATATGACCTTCCCTAAACCAATCACTATTGATCCTCCTGGTACCAGAGACCCAAAAGGGGGGGTGGGTGGGTACAACACACCAACCACAAGATAAATACTGGAGGAGGGGATGGTTCCCCACAGGAAAATCAAGATAAAGACATATGTTACCAAGGTAAGGGAGGTAAGGGTGAATGGATGTTGGGTAGCAAAAACAACAGATGCCCACTACAAAGAATTAAAATTAAAGCTTTGTCTAGGTCAAAGGACTAATATATCTAACCTAGGAAAAACATGAGACTGTGAGGCAGGGGTGGCAGAAGTGAAAGCTATTTACAGATATTTTAAAGTTTGTCGTAAGAAAAAAGGCAAGAGGGTGACTTGTTCCTTGTGGCTCAAGTGATAATAACGATAACAACACTGCTAATATTTACTTGTTTTGAGTAAACTAGAGAATTTCATTCCTAGTTTGAGCTTCAATACAACTACTTAATTCATTACATACTATAAGTTATAATAAGTTATTATTTATAATAACAATTATCATTACCATTTGCTAATTAATTAAACACATGCATCCAATGCATTTCATCCAATCCCCAAAAAACTCTATGAGGCAGACACCATTAGTGTCCCTGCTTTACAGCTGTGGAAATTGAATTATAGAGATTAAGCACCTTACCCAAAGTAATGAAACTAAGTGGTAGAACAAGGATTCAAACCCAGGCATTTCGAAGGCCAGAGATTTCAGCCACATATTATTTGCCTTCACCAGAAACAAGACCAAAATAACAGGGAGGCAGATTTCATATAAGAACAAAACAATCAGCAGTTAAAATATCAGGAAATGAGATGAACTTGAGATGTGACAGATCACCAAAGAAAAATATGAAAAATTCAAACATTATGAAATTGAAAATGGTCACTTTCAAGATCCCCAAGGATCCTTCCAACCCTAACACTGTAAACATATTCATCTAGTATTTGTAAATTTTTTGCCTAGACTGAAAGAAAAGGGGGATTTGTCATATTTCAGTAAAAAAAACTGCCCTAATTGAGAATGCTGAATTATGAAAGTTCATTTTGGAATTAGGAATTAAGAATTTTAGTAATCTATCTACTATACCCAAAGATTTTCTAGAAACTCTCAAGTACAACGTAAAGAATGAAACAACACTCAGAATGAAATTCTTGAGTTTATTCGAAGCAAGTAAATTCCTGAAAAAAAAAAACAAAACAAAACAGTTGATAATTTTTGTTTTTTTGGCCACCCACGTGGCATGCAGGATCCTAGCTCCCTGACCAGGGTTTGAACCTAGGCCTCCCCGCAGTCCTAACTGCGGAGTCCTAACCACTGAATTGCCAGGGAAATCCCCAATAATTTTAAATAAACAATATAAATTGCATTTTAATAAGTAAGCCTGTTTGATGGCTTAACTCAGAACTCCCAATGATATCAAGATCTATTTAACAGATACTGATTCAGAGCAAACATCTCAAGATCAAATCATCATGACAAACCAATTTTTTAGAATTTTAACATTTTTGTTAACACAAAAAATGTTAATGTAATATTAATAAGTAGAAAGCCTGTGCTTGAGCAGACTACTTAAATCTACAAAGCAATCCAAATCAGCACAATCATTAAAAATTCCTATGTATTGATAAAAGCAACCTTTCTTTACAAGGTCTGGAGAATCTCTCTTTGCACCATCTCCACTTGGTCCAAGTATTCTAAAACCTCCTGCTGATCCTGATCCAGGCTGCAGTCGATTTACTGTAGTTATCACCACCCACTCTGTCAGTCAAAACTGAGCTGAGCACACAGAAGGACAGCTACATTTTCTACCACACAGTATTCTGCTGAAGGTATCCATCTTAAGATTCCAACAATCTTTCCAACAGCCAAATCAAATAACCCTTTCTTCCATTTTAATTTTCCTTATCTTGCATCAATTTTAACCCAATTTCTTTTTTTTTTAAACCTTTTATTTATTTATGAGTGTATTTATTTTTGGCCATGCCACACAGCACGCAGGATCTTAGTTCCTCGACCAGGGATCAAACCCACGCCCCCTGCAGTGGAAGCACAGTCTTAACCACTGGACCCCCAGGGAAGTCCTAACCCAATTTCTTAAGACAGGCTCCCTCAGTAATTTTCTGTATGCCAATAGAATGGTTCTCTATCCATCTCCTCCTTTTTAACTCTTTACAGATTCTCCATATTCTCTTCCTTCTTAAACAATGTAAAATCAGGTTCTATAAAGTTTAGACCTTAGCCCTACACAAATTGTTCCCTAAAAGACAGATCTAATAAACTTCATAGTCTTAGCTATCAGTTCTCAATAGCAGCCTAAAAAATCATCAAATATTAACTTCCAACCCTCACTTCTTAACTATGTTTCAGTCCTTCATCTCTTAACTGCTAAAAACTGCTATATAGATAATTAAACTCACCTCAAATTCAATATTTCCAAAACTGAACATTAACTTTCCCTCAAAAATTAGTTCTACAGCATTATTCATAAGAGCCAAAAAGTAGAAACAAGCTAAATGTTTATCAACTGACTGATAAATGGATAGACAAAATGTGATACATCCATACAAGGGAATTAAAAAAAGATAAGGTACTGATATATGTGACAACATGATGAACCTTGAAAACATTATGCAAACTGAAAGAAGTCAGTCACATATGTTATGCTTCCATTTATATAAAATGCCCAGAATAAGCAAATCCATAGAGCAGAAAGCAGATAAGTGGTTGCCAGGGGCTGGGAGAGAGGGAAGAAGGGAGAAGAGACTGCTTAATGGGTAAGGGTTTGAGAAACTGAGAATATTCTGGGATTAGATAGCATTGATGATTGCACAACATTGTGAACATACTAAATGCCACTGAATTGTACACTTTACTCAAGAACGGTAAATTTTATGTTAGATTAATCTTACCCCGATTTTTTTTTTTTTTTTTTTGGTGTACGCGGGCCTCTCACTGCTGTGGCCTCTCCCGTTGTGGAGCACAGGCTCCGGACGCGCAGACTCAGCGGCCATGTTTCACGGGCCCAGCCGCTCCGCGGCACGTGGGATCTTCCCGGACCAGGGAACGAACCCGTGTCCCCTGCATCGGCAGGCGGCCTCTCAACCACTGCGCCACCAGGGAAGCCCTTTACCCCGATTTTTAACAATTAGTTCTACTTTTGCCTTTCTCTTTTTCTACAAATGAAACTGTCACCCTTTTGCAGTTTTTTTCAATGTTTCCCTCTTTCATTCATCCTATCAATTCCCCAGTCCTATAGTCTTCCTTCAAAATATTTCTCACAACCAACCTTGCCTTTCCACTCATAAGTACTTGTTCAGGCCCTTACAACCTCACACCTATAGCAACAGATTTACTTTATAAGATTCACTTTATACTGTCTCTCAGCATCCGGATCTATCTGCTTTCATCCATTCAATACAGAACCACCAAATTAAAAATTTCCTAAAATAATGCTTTTATTGTGGAACTTATCAATTCCAAACTCTTCAATAACTCTCCACCAACACATGCAGAGCTGGGTTATACTAGTACCAGAAGCTTCCAGAATGCAGTGAGGCAGAGAATAGACCAAATGCTCTAGGAGCTGGCACTTCCACCAGAGGTTGTGCTGCCAGGCCTGCACTGTCTAACCCAAAGAGAAGAGAACACAATTCTGAGCTAGAAACGCTGAAGCTGAAGTGAGGGAAGACCATGGTATCACACCTTACAAAATGAATATGCAGTGTCTGGCACCCAGTATTACAATGAATGAAACGAACTTTTTCTGAAACTCAATTTCCTCATCTGTAAAGGATAATACCACCCATCTCCAAATACTATTTATTTTGAGGATGAAATATAACCATGAAATACTTTATAGTCACTAAAACACTACAATAAAAGAAATGAAAAATTAGAAAGCTATCTTGTGTTATAATTTCTCAAAAAAACACAAATACTAACAATGTAGTGTCAAAAGTAGTGCCAATTTTCTTATTTACCTTTTTCTATTCAATACAGTTGGGAGATATATTATTTATTTTTCCTCATGGAATTTAACAAAGCCACTTCCATGGTGCATTTTGTTCCATGAGGACCTTTCTATCAGCTGTCAGCAATCCTGTATAGTTGAAAGTCAGATTATCTTAAACCCTAAACAGGAAAAACAAAATGAGTGAGTAAACAAAGGAGACAGGGATTAGGATATACCTAAAATCCCCAGACCTCTCCCAAACCCTCCAAGTTTTGCTTCTCAAACTTGCCAAAGGTTAAGAACAAATACCCACAAAATAAGGAACACATGGGTAGAGCCTAGAAGCAAGGAGCAAATTATTTCATAGACTAATGATCTTTGCTTTGGTTAATATCCCTCAACTGAAAGGCATTCAGGCAGTTGTCATGCTGAAGAAATCAAACCTGGCAAAAAAAAAAAAAAAAAAAAAGAGTGTAGTTGATTAACTTCTAAGGATGAAGCCTACACACCCAACCTGAGAAATTTAAGAAATATATATTAATTTACTTAAAAGTGACTATAACAAACCCATTGCATATTAACACAAATACTTTTATAAAAAATAGCTGTATTTTCAAAAACAAAAATTTAGAGGAGTGGCATTGTTTTCCATTTTTACAATCTCATTAATTTTAATATCTGTGTTCATAAAGACAGCTGGATTCTCTTATCTGTTTCTGTATTCAATCTGTTACACCATCTTGTTCTGTTGAAGTGAGGAAAATCCAGCTTCATAAGATACGTACGTGGTAAAGGGAGGGCCTTGTAGAACCCTTACTCCATTAGAGATGGAGTGCAAAAGGGTGAAAAAAACCTATCATAGTAGTAGGAGGAAAGCAGTGTTGGAAAGCAGTGGAACTCTGCACCTTACCGTCCAAACTAACCATTAACCCTCAGCACACTATCAGAGTCCATAGGCTGTTTTTAATTTTCTTTCCTTAGCAGTTCTAGTTTTAAAAATTGACATTTTACGACTTTCATTGTTTCCTAGAGATCTTCAAACAACAAGGGGAAAAGTTACTTATTACTTTAAAATAGAATAAAACTCATTCTATCTTACAATTACTAAGTGAGCCCATAGAATCCTTTTATAAATCTAAGATACATTATGGGATATTAGTGATTTTATTCTTCCTACACCTCAAAATATTTTGCTAATTCCATCATCCTAGGTGTTATTTCACCATTGAGCATCAATTTTTCCCAACTATGCTTTAAAATAAACTAAAATAATAAGAAAACAGAAGAATGATTTAATTGCCTAGAAGGACAATGCGAGAGTGAAATAAATCATCACTAATGCATTATCCTTCACCTTGCTTTTCCTGAGTTTTCCTATTGTTTCGCACAAATAGGAAAGCATCAGCTTCCCAAAAGGTATAGAAGACTCAAGGCATTATCTTTGTAGTCTGTGTCAGGAAGGAAGAACTTTACTTCTACCCTTTTAGGCTGCAGTATCTGGGGCCTGTGAATTAAATTAACAACAGACAAATCAACAGGAGAAAAAGCACATAATTTTTATTAATATTTACATACACTGGAATTCACAGAAAAGAAGTAAAACTCAAAGAAGCAGTTACTCAGGGTGTATATACCATTTTAACAAAGGAAAGGGAATTGGGGCTTTGAGAGACAATAAATCCTGGGGAAGAAACTAGAAAATACGTGGCAGAACTAATGGAAGATAAGGGTTATTTTAGTTGGGTCTGTTTATGCAAACTCATCTATCAACTCTCCATCTTAGATGTAAGAGTCACTCTTCCTTTCCTAGTACAGTAAGGTAAGAACCTTCACAAAGAGAAATGTATGCCCTGCTTTTAGGCAGTTAATTTTGGGCGCGGTGGGGGTGGGGGGTGGGGGAAGGGGATGGGAAGAGGGCTCTTCCTGCATCTGTTGGTTCTCAATTGCCTTCTGCTCAAAATAATCCTTATGTCAAAGTGGCAACATATTTTAGGGTGGCAGATCCTTTCATCTGCTTTTAGTTTTCACTGACTACTGTTATGAACTCAGAACTTTTTATTTTCTGTTCATAATGAACAGAAGAAAACTAACAGAGGAGACATTTCAGAATTATTAGATGAAACTAAAGATAAATGCAAAGGTAGACAGCAAGCACTTCAGACTGTAATAGTGACAGTGAAATTTGGGAAACCTCAGACTAAGTGTAATTAGACTAAGTCCCTAGATAGATTTTCTCAAACTCAACAGTCAACAAGTGAACAATATATTTCTAAAAACTAAAAGGAAATACAGTATTCTCATTCAGCAGGAAGAACTTCATCATGCCATGTTTTTACAAAAATGCAGGACCATGCTATTTTGCTAAAAGGACATGTGACAGTATTCTTTCATCCTTCATGTTTGTGGGCTACAGTTCATAAGTGGAGAAGTGTTGAATGCAGGTGTATACAATGGTGACTAGAAGGAAATAGACGATGTAGAAATTTTAATTCATTCGACTGATTATTCTAATTGGTGTCTAGAAATCTAAAACTGAAAATACCTTGCAATTATGAAGCAAAGATGGCCATCTTCCCTTCAACAAAAATTTAAATCATACAAGTTTTCAAAAAATCCTTCAAGTGTTGCATCTGATGATGCACACTGCAAAAAGAAGATCCAGAAGGAATGATAAGCAAGAACCTACTGGGGAAGTATTTGAAATCTCAAATCACTATGTTCCAGGTTCACGTATGACAGTTGATGAGTTAGTCACATGCAGACGATGTTGCCCATTTCAGGCAAGCTTCAATCCTGAAAAATACAGACTAAAAATCTGGGCAACATGTGACAGTGCAACACTGTAAGCTTGAAAAATGCGTATCTACACAGTGATTCAGAAGAAAGGGGTGAGAGCAGAACCAAGATTATTACAAGAATTGACAAAAGAATTTGAAAATTCTGTCAGAAATACAACTTGTGACAAATTTTTATAAGTTTAGAATTGGCTTAGTATTATCTAGTGAGAGATTTTCCTCAGTTGGCAATATCAGGAAGAACAAGGTTGAACTTCTGTGAATTTTCACAAAGGGAAAGGAAGAGAAGTCAACTGCACATAATCTAGTTTTCAAACATATCTGATGATTCTTACTGTCCTAAGAATAACTAGTACTCTTCTCAGATCAATGTATTCTCAAGCATCAGTTAGTTTTTAAAAATCCTGCATAAGTTAACCTGCAGAGAGTTGTATTGTATAAAAAGACTAAAGGAGGAATAGAAACTGATTAAGAAGTTAGAACCTATCCAGTTGACTGCTGAACAACACAGGGGTTAGGAGCACCAAGCCCCATGCAGTTGAAAATCAGTGTGTAATAGTTGGCTCCTCTGTATGCATGGTTCGGCATCCATGGATTCAACCCAACTGCTGATCGTAGAGTACTGTAGCACTTTATTGAAAAAGAAAATCCACGTGGACCTGCACAGTTCAAAATCATGCTGTTCAAGGGTCAACTGTACTTGCAAAATAATGACTTGAAGATGATGGCCTATGACTGATATTATGATCATTGTATGGGGAAAGTTTCAATTACAAAACTGTAAGTTACCAAGAAGAACATTCCTCATGCAACTAGGAAAAGCACTTGTAGGAACTATAAGAGAATTCTGGCTTACCCTCTAGCTACAATATTCTTGTGCCCAAGTGTAAGAGGGAAGAATAAAGGAAGATGCTCTTTGTGTGGGTAAAAAACTAAAAAAAAAAAAAAAAACCAAAAAACGGTGGGGTACAATTATAGTATTTGCCAAGAGCATTCAAATGTGATGCATATTAATTGTAGGGGTAGTATTTAATTAGATGCATGAAATATATTTTTTTGTTTCTTATTTTTCTAAGTACATACAAAAATATTTGCTATGTTTGAATTCTTATTAAAGGCTCTAATAAGCTGTTTTACATTACCCCTTTATTCTTCTGTTAATTATATAAATTATATGATATAAAATTATATAAAATATATAAAAACATTTTAAATATAAAATAATTTTAAATGTTTAAAAAATAAAAGTTCCTTTTGATCTAGAAGATAAAGAGTGGTATCTATTTTTCCTGTTACATTGAGAATTAAAAGAATCCTTAAAAAAAAACTGCTTTGCAAAAATCAATAAAAATTCCAAACACACATTTTTGAAAAAAGTTACCAAGTAAATCAAATCATTATATATCTTTAAAACAACTTGACTGAAAAATCAAATATTTTTGAGTCCTCTGAAGCAGGAAAATATAAACTATTCAGGACTATATATTTAATTAGTATGTCAAAAATATTTCTTATCATTCAAAAGTTACTTTTGAAATAACAAAATATATTGTCAACAATCTCCAATTTCCTGTCATCTAAAACTATCATTTACTTTCTATTTAAAATTGCTATTCCACGTAGGCACATCCCCTGCCCCATTAGTAAAGAAAAAGAAATATTGGTATGGTTCTAAATGTTCTCTTCAACAAAGAAAACAGTGTGGGAGAGAAGGGTACAAAATTACTTATTCCTTTCCTTTGACCTCCTCTCCCTTACTAAGAAAGCCAATGCTGGGTAGTAAAACACTGAAGAAGCAGGACTGGACGAGATAGCCTAACTGGAAAGAATGAGTTGAAGTGGGGATGTTGAGGTTTGTAGTCCTACAAAACCAAACTACCCCAGAATTTTCTATTTCTCACAGCTCACTACTCCTTCAAGGGTCTTGAGCAAACTTTCAAAAGAGGCAAAGTCTGATATCTACTTTCTGTCTCCTTTCCCCTAGCCACTGTAGGCTCTGATGTCAACTAGAGCAGCAATTCCAAGTTTCCTAAACTAGATAAGTTAGTTCTGTCCTTCAAAACTCCTCCCCTCCTTCATCTCCAAACACCCATTTCTAGACAATTGCTCACAACTATGTATTATCAGATTACTGCAGTAAAACTCTTACCAAACACTAATGCCAAAATATCACCCCATAGACTATCTGCTAACTGCAAAGGGAAATGCTTACAATGGAAAGATAGTCTGTCACCATCTAATCCAAGAGATCAAATTTAGGATTACCAACAGGATAACCCCACTTTACGTGCCTTCTGATGTTGTACAATGAGTAGTACACTGCATGACTTGTGAAGTATTTTTGCCAAAAATACTTAGCCTGATCTACTCAAGCCTTTAGACCTAACTTCAAGTTTATAGGAAGTATAGGGGATACAGGGTACAGTTAAATCCCATGAGGAAGAAACTGTCAGTAAAATACAGAATGTAGGTTATTCTACAAGCCTACTGGCTTGGTCTCTTCAAAAGGTCAATGTCATTTAAAAAAAAAGAGAGAACTACACTAAATTAAAAGGAATTAACACAAATGTAATGCATGATTGTTCCAAAATAAATGACTGAAAAGAACATTCTGGGGACAACAAGGAACATGTGAAGAACATGTGAATACATACTACATACATACATTAGATTATCATTGGATTATCTAGGGCTTATTCTTAACTTTGTGATTATCCTATTGCAGTTACATAGAAAATTGACCTTCATCTCATGATATACATACTGAGACACACACAGTACTTCGGTGTGAACTGTTGTGATGTATGAAATATGTTTTGAAAATGTTCACCAAAAACAACCGTGAGATAGGTGGATAAAGCAAATGTGGCAAAACAGTAACAACCGTAAAAACTAGGTGGTGGGTAGGAGGGCTCAACCCGGCTATTCAACTTTTCAATGTCTGGGGAAAAAAATAACATGAAAACTTAAATAACAAAAAGTTTAAAAGCTAAGAAATGAACTCTTAAAAATATAAATGAGAAGGAAGGGGCAACTGAACAGTGCTTCTTAAATTTTGTAGGTGAGCCTCCTTTGCTCTTTTCCTCACTCACTTCATTCTCACAAAAAATGAAACATACTGAATGGAGCACTGAATGAGGAATCAGAAGACCTAAGGTTCTAGAAAAGGCTCTATCACTTCCTAGCCATGACTTCATTAGAGACCTCTCACCCTGAGCTCTCTTTCCTAACCTTCAAAATCAGTTCTAGCAGCAAAGACCACTGTAAAAGGGGTTAGGAGACACGTATCAGCCGGTAACAATGACCCATACAAATGCAAGATACAATTAGAATGGTATTTGTACGATGTTTTAAAACATCGAGAGCACACAGCCCCAACTTAATTCTCTAAGCAAACCAGTGCCTTCGTCATAGGCACAGTAAGTTTCTGCTTAGAGACAGTCTGAATTGGCACAGTAATCCCCCAAAGCAGGACACCTCACAATTGCAGAGAGGTGGCTTTTCTACTTTAAATCGCTCCTCTAGTGCTTCAATTTTATGTTTAATGCCGCTAAAAAACGTCAAATTCTTAAAACACAGTTCAAACCTGAAAACAATAAATAAATCAGGTTTAAATTCACAGATTTTTTTTTTAAACTAACAATTCTTGGCAAACAAAGAGAACCCCCTGGAACGAAGGTCTCCCGTGCTTGCAGAAGTGGGTTCACTTTGACGTTTCTCCTCTCTAGCCGATCGCTCCATAAAAGCGTTAATACTTGAGATAAGTTGGGAGGAACTCCGTCCATCTCTAGAGCAGAATAAAACCTCAGAGTGAGATCATTCTTTCCGACTCACGAAGTGAAACCTGCAAGCTCAGTTAGGGAACTGTTATCAAGTCCACGTTTCTCGTCAGGGCCCCTCTCCTGCAGACAATAACGGGACGTGTAGGGGAGAGCGGGGAAGTCCTTTGACAAGAAGGAGGGTGTGAGCAGGTACTGACTGGTCACCTGGGCGGGGGAACCTGGGCCCTAGGGTCCCCGAGCCTCAAAGTTCGGCACCCCCTGTGGTCTCTGCCTATGACTCAACGAGACTCTGGGGGAGAGTGGAGCGAGAAGAGCACGGGTCCCCGCCAAACAGCGGCACAAAATGTACGGAAGACCAAGTGAGCAGCCTCCGGAAAGAAAAGCTCAAAGCAGGCCAGGGGCAAACAGGCCCTGGGGGGCGAGGCGGGGCGGGGAAACGGCGTCGTCCGCGGCCTGCGCGGCCCCGGCCTGCCGCACCGAGCTGGCTGCCGCGTTGCGCCGCGATCCCTCCCCCGCCAGGGCCGGCGCAAGATGGCGGTCCGGCCGCCGCCGCGCAGCCGGTCCCCTCCCCCGCGCCCTGGGCGCTCTCGGCGACCCGCGCCGGCTTCGACACCCCCAGCCCGGCGCCCCCGGAGTGAGGCGGCGCAGGCCGCGCGGGAGGGCCTCTGCCTGCTGCAGCGCGGGGCGGGCGGGGGCGGGCGGGGGCGGGGGGCGCTTACCGTGAGCGGAGCAGATCGGCCTGACTGGGGCCCTGAGGAGGAGGAGAAAGAGGAGGAGGAAAAGGAGGAGCATGAAAAACTACACGGCAGCGACGGCGGCGGCTCCCATTGCGGAGCAGGCGGCCGAGCCGTGGGCGGGGTGGGGGGGCTCTCGAGGAGCCGACGCGCTGCCTCATGGGTAGGCTCCGGGTCAGTCTCCGCGCGTCCGGGCTCCCTTTCTTCTCACCGACGTGGAAGGCGGGCACGGGCATGTGCGCCGCGTTGCGGGTCCTCGAAGGCCCCGGCGCCCAGCCACGCGCTGGCAGCGGCCGAAGGTCAGGGACTGGGTCGGGGCTGGAGCGGCCGTGGGTGCCGCCTGCTCCCCGGCCAGCAATCCTGAAATCTGGGCTCCATCGAATCTGAAGGCGTGGAAACACGAGTTACGGGGCCTCCCGGTGTGTAACAGCTAGTTCTCTGAAGGCTTGGAAAGCAAGAAGGTCTAAGAAGAGAGACGCCATTAAAAAGAAACACCTGGGGCTTCACTGGTGGCGCAGTGGTAAGAATCCGCCTGCCAGTGCAGGACACACGGGTTCGATCCCTGGTCGGGGAAGATCGCACATGCCACAGAGCAACTAAGCCCATGCGCCGCAGCTACTGAGCCTGCGCTCTAGAGCCCGCGAGCCACAACTACCGAAGCCCGTGGGCCTGAGCCCGTGCTGTGCAAGGAGAGAAGCCATTGCAATGAGAAGCCCACGCACTACAATGAAGAGTAGACCCCGCTCACCGCAGCTAGAGAAAGCCTGTGGGCAGCAACGAAGACCCAATGCAGCCAAAAATAAATTAATTTTAAAAAGAAATTAATTTTAAAAAGAAAAAAAAAAAAAAAAGAAACACTGTGCCTGAGCGGCGAAGACCACACACCAGATGAGAAAAAGAAGTGGAGAAGGTTCTTCTAATAATTGGCTACCTTTGCCAAATTTGTTTCAAACTTGAGATTTTGCTTCCGTCTCCTTCAATTCCTAACTGCCATATGGATGCCTGTAATAACTAAAAAAACAAAAACGAAAACAAAAGGTAAGTACATTTACAAGAACACCTGTTAAGATACTGCTCGCACAAATACTTGCAAAACATTGTACTCTGATCTGTAAGGAAAGTTTCCTCTCCCATTTGTACTCACAAGATGGATGTCAGTAGTGGTCCAGCTCTCAAGAGTGACCTGGATTTGAAATCTTGCCTTGTTAGATCCTTAATACACACCAATCACTGTGCTCACCATTCAATCACTGGACTGTACTAATTCGTCCCGCCTATTTGAAATCAGTTTCTTCTTCCTCAACCAATCTGTCCCTAGCTTTTCTCTGGCATTTATCATTACAGTTGTTTCCTTATTGATTACCACTCCCAGACCAGTCTTTCCCAAAGACCACTTGAATTAGCCCTAGAAACCTGGAATGGCTACAGATGACCATGACCTACTCTTCTCCCAGCTGGGCCAGGGATAGTCCACCCAGCTTTCCCTTTTTTGTAGGCACTGCAAATAAGTTTCATAGGAAAAGAGAATAGTCAAAACAGCAAACATGGAAAGCTAAAAGTTCAAAAATCTTGGAGCATTCTTAAGTCATTATATTTCAGATGTTTCAAATATAGTTCCTAATGGTTAGCAAAGGGTGTTACAGTATGAAAGTGAACTTAAAATTTCACTCTGTATTCTACAGTCTGGTCCTCAGTTTGCAGAGACAGAAAGTTAATGTTGTTAGCCTCCAGAGCTAATTTTTTGGGGGGAGGGGGGATTTTTATTTTTTTTATTCAAACAGAAAGTCACAAAAATTATAATCATCCTCATCAGTTCACTCAGTCCCATGTAACCAGAGCTAATGTAAATCCAGTGGGATGATTCATGCCAACCAGACTTACTAGAGACTGATATATAAACCAAATTCTTCATAACTGCCAAGAAGACCAGAAAACTGTGTACACATTTTTACTCAAAAGGAACATTTACATGAGAGCCACATTTTAAAGGATATCTGGTGAGTATGAAATCAACAAATTGAATGATTTATTTCACTACTTCATTCTCAAAACTCCTCCCTTGGATCTATAACACAACTGTCTTGGTTCTCTTGACACTATCCATACCTTCCCATTATTTTTAAGTGCTTCCTCTGACTTGTTATATTTTCTGCCCCTTTACATTCTGTACGGGCTAAGTATCCTCACAGTACTCATTCCCCTTAAGTGAGATCATGTGCCACTCTTTCCTGACTGTCACGGATATAGATGATTTCCCAGTTCTATTCCACAACTCTATTGTGTTCACCCAAATTCGGGTGGAATAATCATCACCACAACCCCAACTCCAAAAATAGTACAACTAGCCTAAAACTATAGTACAGCTAGCCTCACCTCCCTTTGAACCAGTTGTTTCATAAACCAATCAGAGTGAAGACCAGGATTTTTGTTTGATTGTGAACAAAAGAGAAGTTCATTCTTTCTCTGGATGATATGGCATTAGAATGTGAATACCGGAAAAACTACAACCTTCCTTGTGTGTGTGCTACTGAGAGCCAACTGAGAGTAAAGCTAACGTGGAGGAGGAAGGGCTGGGCGAATCAATCACAGGAAAAGGAAGTCAATCCCTGAGAGCATCATAAACCTCCAAATCAAACCCAACCTGAACCCCATTCTGCTGCTAGACTTCTCTATGAGCCAATAAATTCCCTTTTCTGTTTAAGCCTAAGGGGTCCAAAATAAGCCACTGTGGCATAAAAATTATTTTTAGCCAAAGGCATTTTAAAAAAGTATTTATTTATTTAGTTGGCTGCGCCAGGTCTTAGCTGTGGTACGCAGGATCTTCGTTGCAGCATGCAGGATCTTTTAGTTGTGACATGCAGGCTCTTAGTTGGGACATGCGGGACCTAGTTCCCTGACTAGGGATCAGACCCGGGCCCCCTGCATTGGGAGCGCAGAGTCTTAACCACTGGACCACCAGGGAAGTCCCTAACCAAAGGTATTTGAGTTCCTGAAATCACTTATCTGCCTAAAAGCAGAGTCTTCCAAAAGAACTCAATTGTCATAAATCTCCCAGGGAGCAACTAGGGAAGATTGACTTATGGCTAGAGACTATGAGAATTGTCACCACACCTAAACAGACATTGTCACAAACTATCATATCTCCCACCTATTCTCTTAAGGGCCCATTTATCTTTCCTAAAAGTCATTGGTTTTCCCAAAAATGCCCTCTCTCCCTCGCTCCCCTTCTAAGAAGTTATTTGTTTTCACATAAATGCCTTTCTCCCCTTCCCCTTCATCTATTAAAATAGTATATAAGCCCCAAATTCTAACTACCCCTTTGAGTCACATTTCTTTGTGAACTCCCATACATGGTATGTGATTAAAATCTCTCTTTTCTCTTGCTAACCTGTCTTTTGTCAGTTTAATTTGCAGGTACCCCAAAACTATAAGAGGGTAGAGAGAAAGCATTTCCTCCCTGACAAAGCCAATATTAGTTTGGTTTTCTGTTATCTGCAACTGAAAGCATCCTAACTGGTAGAGACAATGATAAATATTCACCATCTTATCTTCCTCTGTATATCCAGGAAATCCACATTTCCTAGCTCCCTTACTTCTACATCAGGCTGTGTGACTATTTCTGGCCAGTGGAACATAGACAGAAGCAGTGATTGCCTAATCCAAACCTGACCCTTAAAACCTCCAGTGATTTATAGTTCCTTTTTGTTTTTTGCACATCAGTCAGCCAGATACAGAAAACTCTGAGGAGCTAAGGAATGGCAGCAATATTAGATGGAAGGACCCTGGGTCTCTTAATAATTACACAGAGCACTTTCACCGCACTGATCCTCACTGTACTGATTAGAGCAAAACATAAATCTTTATTGGGTTAAGACACTAGGATTTTTGGGTTGTTTGTTACAATAGTAACAATCACCTACTTGGATTAATAATAGAAATGGTGGCCAACTATAACAAAAAATCTAAAATATGTGGCATTAGTTTAGCATAGCAGTCATGTAGGAATTAAGAAATGTAGTAGGCTGGATAACTGTAGATTCATATCAGGCAGTGGCTAAACTGTTGCCCATAATACATTAGAAAGCAGATCAGAACAAGTACATAATTTGTAGCTCTATGGGAAGAGTTCAGAAAGCAATATTAATAGTGGATGTTGGTGATTTTTTTATGTGATTAACAGGGTATTACCAGAAAGAGATTAGCATAGAAGAGAATTAACCAATTTACAAACAGAACTGAAACGGAATAGAGTCCAGCATCTGGGGGCCTTGCAAGGTTTGAAAACACAATACTTCTACATAAAAGGCTTTGAGCTAGGAAGCCCCAGTAGGAGTGGAAGAAAATGACTCAGCCTTTAGGAAAGATCAGATTACACATGTTTATTTCAGATAGCGCCTATTGTTTCAGATAGCCTCAAAGTAGCAGCCGTTATTTTTTGTTTCCAGCTTCACTGAGGTGTAATTGACAAAATTATATATACTTAAAATGTACAACGAGATGATTTGATATACATATTCATTGTGAAATGATTACCACAATCAGGTTAATTAACACACCCATCACCTCACGTAGTGTGTGTGTGTGTGTGTAGTGAGAAAGCTTAAAATCTACTCTTATAAAATTTCAAGTACGCAATACAGTATTATGCTGTACATTAGATCTCCAGAACTTACTCATCTTAAAATTGTACCCTTTAACCAGCATGTCTCCAAAGTAGCAGCAATTAAATCGAGAGAAAGAGAGATCTAATCAAGAAAGTAGAGAAATATGGCAGCTTTTAGAACTATGTCTCCAGAGGGAATATTTTGGTACTTCAACCATGACTCCTGAATATTTATCCACCTTTTTTTGAGTGCCCCCTTTGCCTGAAGTTTCAATGTACTTTTACTTCCAGCAGCCAAGACCTGCAGCTCTTTTTCAGAGGACTATGCTCAGGCTATTGGAGCCATTTTGCCTGCCTTCACAGAGACTGGAAGTACCTGGGAAATTAGCCCGGCAGCCCGGTAAATAGGGTGAGCTCTTAACTAAGGACTAATAAATGCAGGAGTGTGAAATCCCTAACTCCCCTGTCTTGGATGGGAGGCATCATTTACACTCCAGAATTCTCCTGTAGGATCAGGCTGAAGCTACCTGTGTAGCTCTTTATCTAAAGTTGTATCCTTGCTTATGTGCATGTTAAGCTATTACCCCAGATCCAAAGCCACCCTTCTTAACTCAGCTTTGTAATGCTGGGGGCTGGGAATCTGCAAACCAGTTTTGTGCTTTGCCAGCTGCTCCCTGTTATGTTCTGCCAACAGAGGACACTTGAAGGAGACTGAAAGGCTGGAAGAGGAAAAGGGCTTGCTCCTTCCTGTTTACTTCTATTTGTTTTATGTTCCTGTCATGATGTATCCAGCAACTTTTCATTAGTCCCAGCAGCAACAGTTCATTCCAGTAGCAGAGGCAGAATCCAGTTTACAGTTTTCCTAATGCTTGCAGAACTAGTCTCATTGCACCCCCATAGAGATATCAATACCAGCCACCATCACCCCCTCCTCAAAGGCCTGGGTCCCAGTTCTATGGTACCTCTCCTCCAAGCTCAGAGATTCCGGCACCAGCTGAGCAGTGCCCCTTTCTCAGAGGTCTGAGTTTCAGCTCCATGGGGCCAATCCTTCAGGCTTCTAAGAGTTTGTTATGAACTGCATATATGTGTCTCCCCCAAATTCCTATGTCGAATCCCTAATCCCCAGTGTGATGGTATTTGGAGATAGGGCCTTTGGAAGGTGCCTCTCTCCTCTTCTTCCTCCCCTTCCTCTCTCTTCTCTTTCTCTCCCTCTCCCTCTCCCTCTCAATACGGCAAGAAGGGAGCTGTCTACAAGCCAGGAGGCAGGTCCTCACCAGAGCAGATCTGCCAAACCTTGGTCTTCGATTTCCCAGCCTCCAGATCTGTGAGAAATAAATGTTTGTTGTTTAAGCCACCCAGTCTGTGGTACTTTTGTAATAGCAAGCCCAACTGACTAAAATGGTGTTAGTCATTCAACCATCTTCTCTTTGTTCCCTCAGCCCTAGAGGTGGTCGCTGCTTCCTGTAGTTGCTACATCCACAATATTTAATGTTCTCTTTTTGTCTTTAACAATTCTTTATTTTAAATTCTCTTTGCTAAAATAACTAGTATGCTTCTGTCTCCTAACTGGATCCTGAGTGATACACTTGATTTCCTCTTCTCCCTTGTTCTGCTGTTCCTATTGCTATGCAATGTTCTTAGTAAGTCATTGTTCACAACTCCTCTTCTCAGGATCTGTTTCTGGGGAACTCAGTCTAAAACAGACTAAGAAAGAATTTCAGGTGTTGTTAACGGCATATTGAACTGAGTGGAAACAAATGGAACACAACACTACTACATTTTTTGAGGAAATTGTATTGCCAAAGTAACCATGCCCCTAATCTGAAATTATTTTTAATTGATTAAGCTATAAAACCATCTTTGGTTGACCCCCAGGCTCTTCAAGTATGAAAACTATGCAGTTTCCAAGGAGAGCAAACTCTCATTCAGATATGGCCATGGAAGATTATGGACAAGGAAAACTTCCCAAGGGTAGAGCCAGAGGAAATGGAGAAAGAGTCTGTGATGGTTAATTTTATGTGTCAACTTGACTGGGCTAAGGGATGCCCAGATAACTGGTAAAACATTATTTCTGTGTGTGTCTGTGAGGGTGTTTCCAGATGAGATTAGCATTTGAATCAGTAGCCTGAATAAAGAACATTGCCTTCACCAATGTGGGTAGGTGTCATCCAATCTCTTGAGGGTTGAATAGAGTAAGAAAGGCAGAGGAAGGGTGAATTTGCTCTGTCTGCTTGAACTGGGATGTCCACCTTTTCCTGCCCTTAGATATCAGCCGTGGGCCTTTGGACTCAAACCAGGACTTACACCATTAGGTGTCCTGGTTCTCAGCTTTTAGACTGGGACTGAATTATATCACCAGCTTTCCTGGTTCTCTAGCTGTATATACAGATATATAGATATTATACATGGAAATTTATTAGATAGATAGATTGATAGATAAATAGATAATTTCCTATTGCTTCTGTTTGTCTGGAGACCCTGACTAATACAGAATCTCCCCAAAGGAAGAATTAGAGCTTAATCACCTAATTAAGGAAATTTCTTCACCCCTGGAATAGAGGGCCTTAAAAACGATTTGTAACCAGGATTTCAGAATTGCTATGGAGCAGTGACTACTTTGTCTCTCATTCTTCTCCTTTCCTAACAAGGGTGTCTTTTGCAGTTATCCTTCATTTCAATATACCATTGTATATTGGGTGTAAGTCTGGTGAGAGAAGTATATATATTTTTTCTTAGTTTATAGGTCACCAGACCACGAGAAGTCATATCTACATCTGATGGAGAAATCTGGGATTTTAAGCTACATGCAATGACTTGATGAGACTTTGGATTATATATTTTGGAGATGGGTCAGCATGACGGAGGAAGAAAAAAATGAATATTTGGGACCAGAAGGGTGGATTGAATTAGAGACCATCACTTCATTTCTTCCTTTGAACATTTCCAATTTCCCTTACATTCACGTGGCAGCATATGGCTAGTTCAGGGCAGTGGAATGTCATCAGAAGCAATTTACACCAATGCTACTGAGGGTGTAGTTCAGAGACCAGTGTCATTCTATGACTAATTTGTTTCTGATCCATAACAAGGTAAGTACAGCAAATGAAAGTGTTTAGAAACCTTTATAGAAATTTTACATTCTTACAACATTTTTATTGTCTTTTACAAAAGTAATAGTCTGCAGTAGATTGGAAAAATTTTTAAGAAGTCGTCCTTTGCTATAGATAGTTTGAATAGCTGTATTCTAACATCACTTCTAGCCCGGTCTCCAAAATCACTTAACATCTTCTAAGATCTTTTTGTTCTTCAGTTGGTACAGAGGATCCACCAGAGTATTTTGAATCCCTGGAAGACTGCACTGGGTATAACTAACCTGGAATTTCTGAATGACTGTTGGAAGAGAAACACCTCCCCCACCAAACACATCAGTCTACAGTAGACCATGAGACCATGAGGTGAGTAATAAATAGACCTTAATATGTTAAGTCACTGAGATTTGGGGGTTATTTGTTTGAGTAGCTAGGGTGAGTTATCCAACTACATTGTTACTGAATTTTCCTAGGACAGTGACTTTTATTTCTATACTCATGATTCCTGAATTTATATCTTCAAAGCATCAGAGCCATATATCTTATCACGTACTTGACAATCCCATTTAGATGTCCAACAGGGACCAAAAAAGTCAACATTTCTAAAACTTAATCCACTATGCTCCCTCTCTTTTTCCTTATCTATTCCATTGTGTTGAACCATATCACAATCTCTCCAATTTTCCAACCCTGAAACCTAGGAGTAACCCTCAGCTTCTCCTTCTCCTTCTCTAGTGCCCACCATAACCAATAAACCCACTACCAAGATCTGAAGATTCTTTACCTTCTTTACCTTCCAACCCTTTCCCTATTCTTTTTTTTTAATATCTATTTATTATTTTTTTAAAATTTAATTTTGGCTGCATTGGTCTTCCTTGCTGCACACAGCCTTTCTCTAGTGGTGGTGAGCAGGGGCTACTCTTTGTTGTGGTGAGCAGGCTTCTCTTGTTGCCAAGCACGGGCTCTAGGTGTGTGGGCTTCAGTAGTTGTGGCACACAGGCTCAGTAGTTATGGCTTGCGGGCTCTAGAGCGCAGGTTCAGTAGTTGTGGCGTGCGGGCTTAGTTGCTCCGCGGCATGTGGGATCTTCCTGGACCAGGGATCAAACCTGTGTCCCCTGCACTGGCAGGCAGATTCTAAACCACTGTGCCACCAGGAAGTCCCCCTTTCCCTATTCTTGATTTCTAGTTCCTCTGCACTATCTCATTTGAGTGAAAAAAATCTTCTATTTTATACTTCCAAATTAATTCCTTCCAGTGTCATTAAGACACCTCTCTAAAAAGCAAATCTAAAAAAAAAAAAAAAAAAAGCAAATCTAAGTATGTAACGTCCATGCTTTAAAAATACATCGATTTTTTTACATAGTTCTTAAGAAAAAATTGTGCTCCTTAACATGATGGGCTAGATACTATGGATTGGCTACTTGAGTCACCATCCTACTCTCCTTCTAACTGGAGATGATGGAAAGCTACAAACTACAATATATACCCCATATAGCCTTGCTGCTAGAGTGCTAGGTATAGCAGGTTCTGCCAAATCTGGTTCTACCTCTGAAAATGAGGTAGAAGCTATCTTCTCTTATTGTAACTTCTCCTGGCAAGTAAGGTTATGAAGAGGTGACTGTTAGAGGCAATTGCAGTAGCTAAGTTCTAGTATCTATTCACCAGCCCCACAGACATGAGAGGCAATTGAGGCAACATCAATGGCGGCAGCAGCAGCTTCCCGAACCCTGGATCTCAGCTTTGAAATCATAGCAGCCCCTTGACTTCTATGCCTCCAGCCCTTCTCCTAATATGGCATTTTCCTCTATTAAATACCTTTCTGTCTGAAATACCTAAAGTAGTTTCTATTTCCTGCACCACAACCTGATGAATTAACATGACGTACGGAGGCTTTTTATGATCTTTCCCCATTTTCTCTCATCAACCTGATCTCACTGCCACTTCATCCACATCCATCCCTATACATTGTAGTTGAGCCATGCTGAACTACTTGCAGATTCTCAAATGTAGCATGTTTTCCTTATTCATGTTACCCTTCTTCAACTTTCTAGCTCCTATTTATTCAAGATTTAACTTGAACCTTACCTATTCTGGGAAACCTTCCCTGATATCTCTGCCCTCATTTGCTAGCTTGTAATCAAAACTTCTCGTCCTTTTTTTGCTACATAGCATCTGAGTCCCCTACTTATGTTTGAGATACTCCCCATTCTTATGTGACAGCAGCTGCTACCTCCAGAGAAACTAAAAATGCTAGCTACTTGCTTTCCCATCTCTCTTGTGCACGTGATCTAGGATCTGCCAATCAAACACCTCTACCCCAGATTATGAATTAGAAGCTGATGGCACAAAAAAGTATGGAGTTGGGGTTTTTGGGGCAGAACTCTGACAATGTGTAGCAGTAGGGAAGGCACCTAAAACCAGTTCTAGAGGCAATAGTGCCAGTAATTGTAGCAATAGTGGTATAGGTACTTTGAGCTGGAGTGTCTGTACTAGTTCCTTTCCAGTCTAGTTCTGTGTGATTTAGAAAGTTGTTCTGGATGCATAGTCTCTGAGACTGGTTTTTAAGCCTTCCAAGAGACTTTATGTACTAACCAATAGCTCTTTAATAAATTCCTTTTCTGTGTAAATAAGTCAGAGTCTTTCTATTGTTTACAACCAAGAACTTTGATTGATATAATACCCTCTCTGCTCTCTCCCACTGCACTTTGTATTTGTGAGTTTGTTCAGCAAATATTTCCTCCTGTATACTCCAAGTAAACTGTCCTGCTCTACTGGTGTTGGGCTTGATCATATGTTTTCCTTTGGCCAATGGGATGTCAGCATTTGCAGTTCAAACAGAGGCTTGAAATATGCTTCAGTGTTTGAGCTTGCTCTCCTGTGCTCCAATTATGAGAAGAGCATGTCCCAGGTTGCTGATGATTATTCAGCCTGGGGCCCAGAGTGAGACACATGGAGCAGATCACATATCTTAAGCAGCCACTGGTCCAAAGACAAGGGACACATGGAGCTGCCCTGTACCCAGTCTTCATTGGAGAGCTCAGACCCTGGAGCCATCCCACAGAACTATAAGCAAGGGAATAAGCTTGCTATTTTAAGTCACTGGACTCTGTTTATTTTCTTTTTTCCTTTTAAGTTTTTAATTGAGGTATAATTGACATAAAACCATATATTAGCTCAAGTATAGAATGTAATGTTTTGATATTTGTATATATTGTGAAATGATCACCACAATAAATCCAGGTAACATCTGTCCATACATAGTTACAAATTTTTTTTCTTGTGATGAAATCTTTCAAGATTTACTCTCTTTGGAACTTTCAAATATGTAATACAGTATTAATAACTATAGTGGCCATGCTGTACATTACATCCCATGGCTTATTTATTTTATAACTGGAAGCTTCTATCTTTTGACTCCCTTCACACATTTCTCCCACCCCCACCAGGTGGCAACCACCAGTCTGTTCTATCTATGAGCTTGGTTTTTAGTTTTTGGTTTGTTTGCTTTTTTAGATTCTACAAATAAGTGAGATCATACAGTATTTGTCTTTCTCTGTCTGACTTATTTCACTTAGCATAATGCCCACAAGGACCATCCATATAGTTGCATATGGTGAGATCTCATCCTTTTTTATGGCTGAACAATATTCCTGTATGTGTATGAATGTATATATATATATGATATATATTCTTTATCCATTCGTTCATCAGTGGACACTTAGGTTGTTTCCATAGCTTGGTTATTATAAATAATGCTGCAATGAACATGGGGGTGCAGCTCTCTCTTCAAGACAGTGATATCGTTTCTTTCAAATATATATACCCAAAAGTGGAATTGCTGGATCACATGGTATAACAGGAATAAGGTGATATCTCATTGTTGTTTTGATTTGCATTTCCCTAGTGATCAGTGATGCTGAGCTTCTTTTCATGTACCTGTTGGGCTTCTGTATTTCTTCTTTGGAAAAATGTCTAAACAGATCCTCTGGCCATTTTTAAATTGGATTGTTTGGTTTTTTGCTTTTGAGTTGTTTGAGTTCTTTATATATTTTGGGTAGTAACCCCTTATCAGATATACGATTTGCAAATATTTCCTCCATTCTAAGTCACTGCATTCTTATGCAGCATTCCATCTATAGCTGACTAACATAGTATATAATTATTAATAGCTATAGTAATAATCAGCCTATATTGTAATTGTTAGTTTACTTGTCTGTTGCTCTCCACTGGACTGGAAGCTTATTGAGAGTGAAGACTGTGTATTATTGGCTTTTACATTTCCAGTGGTTATTACAAAACCTATACCAGTGTCAATGAATGTTTGATGAATTAATAAACAAATAAATGAATGAATGGCAAGCATTCTAAAAAACTGCAATTTGGAAGTCTTTTACCACTATAGAAGGCTTGTAGAACAACATTTCTTTATTAAAGGATTTTCTTCTTCAGTCAAAATATAGTAAAATTGATTTTATTAAAGCTGGATTGAATTATTGCATGGCAATACAACCATTCTTTCCCACGAGTACTCTCTTTTTATCTTACTTAGGGTTTTGGATGCTCCTCAACACAGGACCAGCTCATAATAAATATGTTCAGTGAATTTCATTTCAATTCATTCTTTCTAAAACTCCTTAGTTATAGATTTATATACAAACTCTTCTACTGCTTCTATAGATAGTTGGTTACTTACATTATGTGTGGGTTCTACTAGTTTTATTTTCAAATGTTAAATTAATTTCCATGTTTTCAAATTTCGGCTTATTTGGTAGTATCTCACCGTCACCCCCATGCACCAAATACCTAAACCATAGTTGAAATTTAATAAAAAACTGTTAAATTAATTTGACATTTATTTTATTAATAGTTCCCCGAGTAAAATTTTGATTCAATCATCTTGACTAGGGGGCATTTTGGTACAGACTAAAATAGAAACCCATATACTTGTTTTGACAAAATATACAAAATGACTTTTCTCACATAATTACTGACGTCATCAGTTGGAATAAAGATCAGGAACGGGATGAGGCTCAGAGATGAAGTGAGTATAAGGAATGAGGTGTAAACAACAAAAGTGAGTTTATATTTTGTCACGACCATGACCATTTTGATGAGTCTGTAACAACTGAATCAAAGTGGTCATGTCAATAAACAGAGTTCAAAACTATGCATATGTCCTGTCTCTGTGACTAAGTTTAAGCCCTAAAGCAGTGGTAGGGTACTGGATATACATAGACAGATGTATTTCTCTAATTACTATAAGTGATAATATTTCTAAGTGATAGCAGGTGGATGTACGTAGTATAATCCATAAATCTGTTGACTGAGTACACATGAACAGCATTTACTAATCAAATAAAGATATAACACATTTCATCCAAAACATTCAATAATATACATAATCATAGTTATGCATCATAATGAAAGATAAATGACAAAGAGTTCACAAAAATGATATCAGTGTTTTTCCAGTTTATTGACATATAATTGACATGTGGCGTGGTGTAAGTTTCAGGTGTAAAACATAATGATTTTAGGTTAAGTATATATTGTAAAATGATCACCACAATAAGTTTAGTTAACATCCATTACCTGACATAGTTACATTTTTTTTCTTGTAATAAGAATGTTTAAGATCTACTCTCTTAGCAGCTTTCAAATATACAAAACATATTGTTAATTACAGACACAATGTACATCACTGTCCATTACATCCCCAGAACTTATAACTAGAAGTTTGTACCTTTTGACCACCTTCATCCATTCCCCCCACTTAAAGTAATTAGGTAAATATATCTGTCTATTTATATCCAGTACCCTACCACTGCTTTAGGGCTTAAACTTACCAACTGTCAACCACCAATATATCTTCTGTTTCTTTGAGTTTGGGGTTTTTTATGTTTTACATATAAGTGGGATCATACAGCGTTTGTCTTTCTATGACTTATCTAACTTGGTGTAATGCCCTCAAGTTTCATCCATGTTGTCACAAATGGCAGGATATCCTTCTATTTGTGGCTGAATTCTATTTCATTCCACATATATACCACATTTTCTTTATCCATTCATCCAACAGTGGACAATTAGATTGCTTCTGTGTCTTGGCTATTGTAAATAGTAATACAATGAATGTGGAGGTGCAGATATGTCTTCCAAACAGTGATATCATTTCTTTCAAATATATATATCCAGAAATGGAATTGCTGGATAATATGGTAGTTCTATTTTTAACTTTTTTGAGGAAACTCCATACTGTTTTCCATAGTAGCTGCACCAAATGACATTCTCATCAACAGTGGGCAAGGGTTTTCTTTTCTCCATATCCTCAGTAGCACTTCTTATCTGTCTTTTTGATAACAGCCACCCTTACAGGTGTGAGGTGATATCCCATTGTGGTTTTGATTTGCATTTCCTTGATTATTAGTGATGTTGAGCACCTTTTCATTTGTCCATTTGAATGTCTTCTTTGGAAAAATATCTATTCAGATCCTTTGCCCATTTTCTAATTGGATTATTTGTTGTGTTTTGTCTTTTTGTTTTTTGTGGGGTTTTTTGTTTTGCTATTGAGTCATATAGGTTCCTTATGTATTTTAAATATTAACCCCTTATTAGATATGTGGTTTACAAATATTTTCTCCCACTCCATAGTTTGCCTTTTCATTTTCCTCATTTCTTTTGCTGTGCAGAAGCTTTTTAGTTTGATGTAGTTACACTTATTTTTTTGGCATTTATCACTTATGCTTTAGGTGTCATATCAAATAAATCAGTGTGACAACCAATATCCAGGAGATTTTACCCTATGTTTTCTTCTATGAGTTTTATGGTTTCCAATCTTACATTTAAGTCTTTAATCCATTTTGAGTTAATTTTTATGAGTGCTGTTAATTGGGGTCTAATTTTAATTCAATTGTGAATATCCAGTTTACCCAGCACTATTTACTGAAGAAACTATCTTTGCTCCATTGAGTATTCTTGGCTCCCCTGTCAAATATTAATTGTCCATATATACACAGGTTTATTTCTGGCTCTCAATTCTGTTTTATTAGTTTATGTGTCTGTTTTATGCCAATACCAATGTTTAGATTGCTATAGCTTTGTAATGTAGTTTGAAATCAGAAAGGATGATGTCTCCAGCTTTGTTCTTCTTTCTCAAGATTGTTTTTGCTATTCAGGGTCTTTTGTGATTCCAAATGAATTTTAGGAGTTTTTCTATCTGTGAAAAATGCCACTGATCTTGATAGGGACTGCATTGAATCTGTAGATGACAGTTTAACAATATTAATTCTTCCAGTCCATGAACATAGGATATCTTTTCATTTATTTGTATCTTCTTCAATCTCTTTCATCAGTGTCGTACAGTTTTCAGTGTACAGATCTTTCATTTCCGTGGTTAAATTTATTCCTGAGTTTTGGTGTGTGTTTTTTTAAGATTTATTTTATTATTTGTTTATTTAATTTATTGTTGGCTGTGTTGGGTTTTAGTTGCAGCACATGGAATCTTCGCTGAGGCATGTGAGATCTTTCGTTGCAGAGTGCAGGGTCGTCGTTCTCTCTAGTTGTGGTGCGCAGGCTCCAGGGCGTGTGAGCTCTGTAGTTGTGGCGCGCAGGTCCCAGAGCACATGGGTTCTGTAGTTTGCGGTATGCAGGCTCTCTACTTGAGGCGCACAAGCTCAGTAGTTGTGGCGTGCAGGCTTAGTTGCCCAGCGGCATGTGGGATCTTAGTTCCCTGACCAGGGATTGAACCCGCATCCCCTGCATTGTAAGGTGGATTCTTTACCACTGGACTACCAGGGAAGTCCCTATTTTATTGTTTTTGATGCTATTGTAAGTGTGATTATTTATTTCTTTTTTCAGATAATTCATTGTTAGTGTACAGAAATGCTAACTTTTGTATGTTGATTTTGTATCCTTCAACTTTACTGAATTCATTGATTAGATCTAATAGTTTTACATGGAGTCTTTAGGATTTTCTACATATAAAACTAAGTCATGTGCAAACAGAGATAATTTTACTTCTTTCTTTCCAATTCAGATGCCTTTTATCTCTTTTTATTGGATGACTGCTCTGGCTACAACTACTATTACTATGTTGAATAGGTGTGGTGAGCGTGGGTACACTTGTCTTGTTCCTGATCTTAGAGGAAAAGCTTTTAGTCTTTCACCTTTGAGTATAATGTGAGCTGTGGGCCTAATTTGTTTATAGTTTTTATCATGAATAGATGTTGAATTCTGTCAAATGCATTTTCTGCCTCGATTGAGATGATCATATGATTTTCATCCTCATTTTTTGAATGTGGTATATCACATTTATTGATTTGCATATGTTGAACCGTCCTAGCATCCTAGGAATTAATTTCACTTGATCATGGTGTATGATCATTTTAATGTGCTGTTGAATTCAGTTTGCTAGTATATTGTTCAGAATTTTTGCATCTGTATTCATCATTGTTATTGTCCTGTAGTTTTCTTTTCTTGTAGTTTTCTTACCTGGCTTTGGTATCAGGGTAGTTCTAGCCTCTTGAAATGAGTCTGAGAGTATTCCTACCTCGTTACTTTTTTGGAAGAGTTTGAGTATTGGCATTAATTCTTCTTTAAATGTTTGGTAAAATTCAACAGTGAAAGCATCTGGTCCTGGACTTTTTTTTGTTGGGAGATTTTTGATTACTGATTTAGTCCCTTTACTCTCTCTTAGTCTGTTCAAATTTTCTGTTTCCTCATGATTCAGGCTTGGTAGGTTGTATGTTTCTAGGAATTTAACCATTTCTTCTAGGTCGTCTAATTTGTTGGCATACAATTGTTCATAGTAGTCTCTTATGATCCTTTGTGTTGTGGTATCAGTTGTAATGTCTCCTCTTTCATTTATAACTTTATTTTTGGGTCTTCTCTCTTTTTTTCTCCGTTAGTCTAACTAAAGATTTGCCAATTTTGTTTATCTTTTTAAAGAACCAACTTTTAGTTTTGCTAAGCTTTTCTATTGTTTTCCTGTTCTCGCTTTCATTTATTTCTGCTCTAATCTTCCTTAATTCCTTCCTCCTGCTAACTTTGGGCTTAGTTTGTTCTTTTTTTAGTTTCTTGAGGTGTAAAGTTAGGGTATTTATTTGCGGTCTTTCTTTTTCTTTCACTTATCACTATAAACTTCTTTCCTCTTAGAACCACTTTTGATGCATCCCATAAGTTTTGGTATGTTGTGTTTCCATTATCATTTGTCTCAAGATATTTTTTTATTTCCCTTTTTATTTCTTCTTTGATCCATTGGTTGTTCAGGAGTGTGCTATTAATTTTTATGTATTTGCGAATGTTCCAGCTTTCCTCCTATTATTCATTTCTAGTTTCATACCATTGTGGTATAATTTCAATCTTCTTAAAATTGTTAAATCTTGCTTTGTGGCCTAACATGATATATCCTGTAGAATGATCTGTGTGCATTTGAGAAGAATGTATTCTACTGCTGCTGGATGGAATGTTTATTTGTCTGTTAGGTCCATTTGGTCTATAGTGTTGTTCAAATCCACTGTTTCCTTATCTATTCTCTGTCTGATCTAGCCAGTATTAAAGTCCTCAATTATTATTATACTGTTGTTTACTTCTCCTTTTAGTTATGTTAGTACTGCCTTTATATATTTAGCTGCCCTGATGTTGGGTGCAAAAATATTTAGATAATTAATGTAATTTAATGTTTTAGACATTAATTAATGTTAATTAATTAATGTTTTGAATTGTATGTAAGCAATTCTTTGTTTCAAAAAAGAAAGTATATAAAGATACAAGCAATATGGCAAAATCAAATAAGTTAAAAATTTAAAAATGAGTTAAACAGGAGGAAGGTTAGAAAAGTTTCATATTATCCTAATGCAAAAAGCAAACAACTTTCTTGGGAAAGCAAAACTATGCTTGAATTCAAACCAGAAAATAATTTTCTTTCTATATATGGTATGCCTTAATCCGGGAGTAGATTTCAGCGTATCCGAAGAAATGGATGAATTACACATTCTTAAGGTAGTCCTTCTGAGCGTTTCTTTAATCTGAGCTTTTGAAAAATAGTGAACAGCTCTGAATTTAAGACTAACCCCATGAGAATAGAATACACCTATTCATTGTCACTAATTAAGTTGAGAGCCTTATGTTTTAATAATCAGCAGAGCTGGGGGTAGCATTGATGTTTTCTGTCTACATAGGAAGTGACTCCACCTAGTACTTGGAGTTGAACCAAAGAAATAAAGTACTACAAATGAGAATGAGATTGTCTTTAGAAACTCATTTGTGTCCCCGCTAAACTACAGACAAATGGATAACTGATGTTCTAGAGTTACACACCATAAAGCATGGCAGCAATAATTTTGGTCTGGAAAATGGTAAATACCACCACCACACATTGCCATTAAAATATTTTTATACTGAAACATCCATAGAGCATCAAGATGTAAGTACTGTTACTTTCTTATTATGGAAGAGCCCCCTGACACTTGCCTGCGTTTTGAATGTAATATTGGTCCAAGATGGCTAGAGCTGCAATTTATCAAGTATGAAAGTGGCATTTTAAATGACATACCTGGTAAGCAACACATAAGGAAGCTTCTAATTTTCATAGCACAAAGGAAGCAGTATTTTAAAAATGGAATAGCCCATGTTGCAAACATTTGAGAGCTATAGTGAGATGGCCAAGTCATTTGAAGTGAGGTTCTTCATCAGTTCTAGAACAACCTTGGTCATTATTTCTTCAAGCATTGCCTCTGTTCCATTCTATTCTTCTCCTTTTGGAACTCTGATTAAATGAATCGTAAATCTCCTGGTCATGTTTCCTAACTTTTCTTCTGTATTTCCCATCTTTTTTGTCTATCTATGCTGCATTCTGCATAATTTCTAAAATATCTTCTAATGTGATGTTATATTTATCCACTCATTTTGAAATTTCACATATTGTATTCATTTCTGTATAATATTATTGTTTATTTTTCAAATCTGATCAGTCACTTTTTAGAATATTCAGATATTTTCAATATGATTTTTATTTCTTTAAATACAATAAGCCAGGTTTTAAAAAGAACCTCTGTCTGATAATTCCAATATCTGCTGTAGTTTATTTCTGTAGTTTTTCTCATGGGATCTTTTCCGTGTGTGTGTGTGTGTGTGTGTGTGTGTGTGTGTGTGTGTGTGTGTGTGTGTGTTTTACTGTGCACTGCTATTGTCCCTCAAGTATTATTTGCAAGGATTCTTCGAGGTCTAGGATGAATGTACCTTCTTTCAGAGAGGATTTTCTTCTACCATTTCAGGGCCAAATTATCCAAGTTCATGGCTCCACGTTCCCTGCACCATCCAAATCCAGGTCTAAAGTTTTGGGGGAGTGTGAGCCCACAGCCACAATCTCTCATGGAGGTGTTTTTCCCCTGTTCTATTTACATGTGTTCTTCTTGGTGCCAGAGCAATATTCCCTTCGGTACCTTGGGTATATGAGAGGGTAGATATATTTCACGTTTTCTTTTACTCTGAGGGTGACACTGCTTCAGTGGGGAAGGGGTCTTCTGTGGGGCTCCCCACCTTGGCCAGGCCCTGGGTGTTGACTTCTGATTTCTCCATGAATGAAACTGCTAAAAGCAAAGCCCAAATCTGCCCAGATCAGTAAGTTCCTTCAGAATAGAAGCAGCTTTGGTGCATCAGTACTCTGCTTACCTCTCTAGATTCTCTTGTTTTCTTAGATTTTGGCTCGTAATTTCCTCACTACCTTGACAGCTTTGCATTGATTTTAAGGAAAAAATAATAATATTTTCCCCAATATTTTTAGGTTCTTTTTGGAAGGATTGAGAATAGAAAGAAAATATATAGCTCTAAAAGGAGGAAAGGTTTTCTTTTCTTCTAATGCCTGTGTCTGGTTTTGGTAACAGGTACTGCTGACCCCACAGAGCTGAGACATATTCCGACCTCTTCACTTTTTTGGAAGAGTTTATGTTGAATTGGTATTATTTTCTTCCTTAAATGTTTGGTAGAATTCACCAGGGTAGCTATATGTGCCTGCATTTTTCTTTGTGGGAAAGTTTTTAATTACAAATTCAATTTCTTTAATAGATATACATGTATTTAGGTTATCTATTTCTTCTTGGATGAGCTTTGGCAGTCTGACTTTCAAGGAATCCATCCATTTCACCTAAGTTGTCAGATTTATTGGCATAAAGTTGCTCATAATATTCTTTTCATCCTCTTAACGTCTGAAGACTGTATTAATGTTTCTTCTCTCATCCCAGATATTGTTAATTTGTGTCTTCTTTCTTTTTCTTTTTCTAATCAGTCTGGCTAGAGCCTTGTTAATTCTTTTTTTAATTTTCCCAAAGAGCCAAGTTTTCATGGATTTCTTCTATTGTTTGTGTCTTCTATTTCTTCGATTTCCACTCTGGCCTGTATTATTTCCTTTCTTCTGCTTATTTTTAGTTTGACTTTGCCTTTTCCCAGTTTCTTATATTGAAAGCTGAGGTCACTGTATTGAGACCTTTCTTATTTTTTAACATAAGCATTTAGTGCTATAAATTTCTAAGTATAGAATTAGTTGCATCTAACAAATTTGATTTGTGTTATCATTTTCATTCAGTTCAAAATGCTTTCCTTCAGTTCAAATCCCTCTTGATTTCTCCTTTGACACATACGTTGTTTAGGAGTGTGATATTTAGTTTCCAAATATTTGAGGGTTTCCCAAACAGCTTTTTGTTATTGAGTTCTAATTTCGTGGTTTGTTTTATAAATTAACAGAAAAAACTTTATTTTTTAGAACAGTTTTAGGTTTTGAGAAAAATTGGGCAGGAAGTACAGTTCCCATATATCCCTTCTCCCCACCACCCCAGTTTCCCGTATTAGTAACACCTTGCATTAATGTGGCACATTTGTTGCAGTCATCTCCAGTTTATATTAGGATTCATTCTGTGTTGTACAGTTCTGAGTTTTGGACAAATGCATAATGTTATGCATCTACCATTGTAGTATCATACAGTAATTTCACTGCCTTAAAAATCCCCTGTGCCCCACCTATTCATCCCTCCCTTCCCCAAACCCTTGGCAACCAATGTTCTTTTTATTGCCTCTATAGCTTTCCCTTTTCCAGAATGTCATATAGTTGGAATTGTAGAATATGTAAGCTTTTCAGGCTGGATTGTTTCTCTTAGTAATATGCATTTGAGGTTCCTCCGTGTGTTTTTGTGGCTTGATAGCTCATTTCTTTTTATCACTGAATAATTTTCATTGTCTGGATGTACCACAGTTTGTTTACTCATTCACAGACTGAAGGACATTTGGTTGCTTCTAGTTTTTGGCAACTATGATTAAAGGTGCTACAAACGTTCATGTTCAGGCTTTTGTGTGGAGAAGTTTTTAAATCATTCAGGTAAATACCTAGGACACTAATGGTTTGATTCACTTGTCCAAGGTCATATAGTTAGGGGGTAACAAAGCTAGAATTTAAACTCAAACAATATGATCCAGAGTCTATATCCTTAACCATTATACTAAACTGCCTTTCAACTTGTGATACGAGTCAGGTAAACATAGTAAGGGAAGATTTCACAGATGATGCAATGTGAGTCCAAGCTTAGAAGAGGACTAAGAGTTGGATAAATAGAATTGAGAAGAAATTTTCAATGTGGGGTATGGTGAAATGCTGCTTGGAAAAGTACAGTGTGGAATAGTGGCGATGGTGTACAACAATGTGAATTGCTTAATGTCACTGAATTGTCAATTTAAAAATAGTTAAAATGGTAAATTTTGTGTTATGTGTATTTTACTGAAATTTTTAAAAAGTATAGTGTACATGTTGATTCATGAGTGTGGGGATAAATTAATCTGACTGAAGTTAAAGTTTTATTGGGGGAATAAAGGCAACAAAGTTGTATATGTTAATTTAGAACAAAATAAGTATGAACTTTTAATTGTAGTAGAAGGTCCTGGGCAATCAATGAAAATTTTGGAAGATGGAATAGACATGAAATCTGCAACTTCAAAGTGTTAAGCTGTGCTATATGAGACATTTACTGAAATGGGGCAAGTCTGGAGGCAAGAGAACCAACTCAACTCAGTCCAGGCATGTTCATATGTGCATTATCTCATTTACTGCAATAAAAGTTTTATAAGGTGGGTATTATTGTTCCTGTGCTATAGTCAAGGAAGCTAAGATTTATTCATGCTCGTAGTGCTAGTATATGCTAAAAGTACAGTAATTTGAAACCAGATCTCTTAACTTCAAATCTGGTGGGATGCATAGATAGCAGAAATAACACGGACTTGGGAATCACACAGACCTTCTTTGGAATCCTGGCTCTGTCTTACTAGCTATGTGGCTTTAGGAAGATTAGCTTGTCTGAGCCTCAATTTTATCATCTGTGAAAATGTGATGAAAATATTTATCTCCTAAGGATTAAATTCTATGTATATACATAAGCCCAGTACGTAGCACCCAAGAAGTGATCAATAATTCCTCATTCACTTGCTTCCTCCTCAGTTTCTGATGTGTATCTGATATTTATTTGTAGCAAAATGTGAATCGTTAAATTATTAATTGATTGTCTAATGGTATTTAAAACTTTTTATTTGTAAATTTAGGTTTTCTCACATTGAAACATGGTGTATTTTCATACATTAATCTCTTTCCAAATAGTAGAAAAGCACATTTTACTAATTAAAGGCACAAAATTCTAAAGAAAAGTTATGAACATGGTTTGGAAACTCATGTACGTATTTATTTAATGCCATTTCATATCTTTAAGAAGGCTTTTGGAAACTTATTTAGAAAGCTGAAAAGTCCTTGAATACCAAGTGATTTAACAGGAATTTTTTAATGAGTTAAGTGTAAATGAATCAAAAACACATGAATTCTATTTCCTGTAAATAACACATGGTTTTGAAAACTGAAAATGTACTTGAAAAGGTATCCTGTGCACAATTAAATTAAAACTCTTATAAGATAATGTTCCCCCAAATGAGGCAAGCCCCATTAAGATACTACAGTATTATCACTTGAAGTTCTCTCTGTCCAGAAAGAAAGTATTGACCATAGCATATCTTACATGTTTGATTTTGTTGAAATAAAATTACTTTAGGTTGGTGTCCAAGGCTACATCTGATGAGACTAATTTCCAATTTCAAAATGGGTGGAATTAATCCTTTTCTTCTGGTACAAGAGAGAGAGCAGTTGTTTTCATCTGCATGATTTGTTTGTATGGGAGCAACTCTAGGATCTCGGACATGAGAAGAGCGGGGGTGGGAGTGAGTGAAGGAGTGTTGGCGGAATGTGGCACCACAATTTCCCAAGTACAATAAGTTATGTTGTCAGAAAGGCAGGAAGACTAATCAGCTAAAGTTTCATCAGAATAGTAAAACCTTTCACTAACAATACCAAGTAATAAAAGCGTCTCCAAATATTTCAGTTACATTGCGCCTATAACTTCTTGTCTCTATCTCCTTTTCTAAGAAGGAGATAGCTACCACATTTGAGATCCAGATGAGGCAATCATAACTTTTACATTACTGTTCTTCTGGTTGAAATCATCCAATTCCTTCTTTTGGTTTTCAGAAAAGTTTCGACTCATTTGAAGTAGTGGACATTGTCTTTATTATAAGTTTGAGTCTTCCTCTCCGCTAAGATGGTGAAGCTGACTACATTTGGTTGGTTACAGAATGAAAAAAAAAAAAGCAGATAAAATTGCTTTAGAATAAAGCATATGTTTGTAAATGCAGTTAAATGGACACTAATATATGACCAAATGGACACTGATTAAAAGGACCAGAAGCACTGGCAGAAGGATAGACAATGGAATAGAATTCAGAGTTCAGAGATAAACCCTCACATTTACAGTCAATTGATTTTCAACAAGTGTGCCAAGATAGTTCAATGAGGAAGGAAGACTTTTCAAAAAATGATGCTGGGACAACTAGATATCTACATGCAAAAAAATAGAGTTGGACCCCTACCTTATACCATGTACAAAATTTAACTCAAAACAGATCAAAGACATAAATGGATCAAAGATCAGCTTGAATGAATCAAAGCTCAACTGCACCTGGTCACCCAAGAACTCTGATGGAGATGTACAATAAGATTCATGTTGTTTTCATGCCTGCTAACACAATATCCATTCTTCAGCCCATGGATCAAGGAGTAATTTCAACTTTTGAGTCTTATTCTTTAAGAAATACATTTTGTAAGGCTATTGCTTCCACATAGTGATCCTCTGGTGCATCTGGGCAAAGTAAATTGAAAACCTTCTGGAAAGGATTCACCATTCTAGATGCCATTAAGAACATTCGTGATTCATGGGAAAAGGTTTAAATATCAAAATACACAGGAGTTTGGAAGAAGTTGATTCCAACCCTCTTGGATGACTTTGAGTGGTTCAAGACTTCAGTGGAGGAAGTAACTACAGATGTCATAGAAACAGCAAGAGAACTAGAATTAGAAGTGGAGCCTGAAGATGTGACTGAATTGCTGCGATCTTATGAGAAAACTTGAATGGATGAGCAGTTGCTTCTTATGGATGAGCAAAGCAAGTGGTTTCTTAGGATGGAAACTACTCCTGATGAAGAAGCTGTGAAGAGTGTTGAAATGACAAGATAAGATTTAGAATTTACATAAACTCAGTTAATAAAGCAGTGGCAGGGTTTGAAAGAGCTGACCCCAATTTTGAAAGAAGTTCTACTGTGGGTAAATGCTATCAAATAGCACTACATGCAAGAGAGGAACTGTTCATGAGAAGATGAGTCAACTGACACAACAAACTTCATTGTTGACTTATTCTAAGAAATTGCCACTGCCACCCCAGCCTTCAGCAACACCACCAGCCTGATCAGTGAGCAGCCATCAACGCTGACATAAGACTGTCTGCCAACAAAGAGATTACAACTTGCTAAAGGTTCAGATGATTGTTAGCATTTTTTAGCAATAAACTATTTTTTAATTAAGGTTTGTACATTGTTTTTTTAGATGTAATACTATTGCACACTTATAGTATACTGTAAAGATAATTTTTTTATTGAAGTATAGTTGATTTACAATCTTGTGTTAGTTTCTGGTGTAAAGCAAAGTGATTCAGTTATAAATATTTATACATATTCTTTTTCATATTGCTTTCCATTATGGTTTATTACAAGGTATTGAATATAGTTCCCTGTGCTATAGAGTAGAACCTTGTGGTTTATCTATCTTATATATAGTAGTTTGTATCTGCTAATCCCAAATTCCTAATTTATCCCTCTTTTATATGCACTAGGAAACCAAAAAATTTCGTGTGACTTGCCTTATTGCAATATTTTCTTTATTGCAGTGGTCTGGAACCAAACCCACAATATCTCCAAGGTATGCCTGTATATTCATACAATGCAGTATTATTTGGCAATAAAAAGAAATGAAGTATTGATACATGCTACAACATGGACGAACCTTGAAAAGAAATAGAAATGATTAGCGATATTTACCCTTAAAATATTTCTAGATACACCTAAACTGCTATCGTGTGTGTTGCTTCAGGTTAAAGGGATGAAAGGAGAAGTGTAGGTGGTCTGTAAAGTTCTGACTATAACTGTCTTTTCTCTTTTTTGTATTTCTTTTTGTATTTATCAGTGTACTGTTTAGAATACAAAACTAATTTTAACATTACTTATGTAATATGTTAATTCATCTGACATATACTTTGCCTAGCATATGCCAGGCACTGTCTTTGGTGCTGGAGATACAGAATTGAACAGGACAAATCCACTGTTGCCAGCTTACATACTAGTGAGGGGAACAGAGTAGGGTTGGCAGGAAGGAAGTCCTCTTCAAATAAGTGATATTTGAACAGAGACCTAAATAACATAAAAGTCTGGAGGAAGAGAACATAAGGTAGAGGGTGGAGATATAAAGGCCCTGAGTTGGGAGGAAGTTTAGTATATTAGAGCAACTTGAGAATGCAAGTTGTTAAAACAGATTGCTGGCTCCACACAGAGTGTCTGATTCAGTAAGCCAGGGATGGGGCCCAAGAATTGGCATTTCTAGCAAGTTCCCAGGTGATGCTCGTCTTCTCATTGCAGTGGCTTCTCTTGTTGCGGAGCACAGGCTCAAGGCGCACGAGCTTCAGTAGTTGTGGCATGAGGGCTTAAGAGGGCAGGCTCAGTAGCTGTGGCGCATGGGCCTATTTGCTCCACGGCACGTGGGATCTTCCCCAACCAGGGATCGAACCTGTGTCCCCTGCATTGGTAGGCAGATTCTTAACCACTGTGCCACCAAGGAGGTCCCAGGAAATATTTTTCTTTAAGCAATAAGCCATGGTATTGTTCTGTCTCTTAGTTACAGTAGCCTAGTCTTACCCTAACAGCAGGAGAAGTTAGAGTGGAAGCAAGGGAAAGACTTAAGAGACTATTGTAATAGCCCAGTCAAGAGATGATGGTGGCTTGAATCAGGGTATAAGTCAGTTGGGGCTGTTTGCTGTCACACCCATTCCTCTCCCTTCCTTTCCTCTGCTGGCTGGTCTCTGCTTTCTGCACTTTCCAGACTCCCTGTCAACTGGCTTCTGGCTGGCTTTAGGCACTGTTTGGAGATGGGAGGGGAGGAACAGGGGAAGCCAGGTCATTTCTTTCTTTCCCTCTCTCTCTGTCTCTCTCTTTCTCTCGATCTCTCTATCTCTGCCACAGGCAGCATTTCTAGTAGGGATGGAATGGCTCCAGTTCCTGCCATATGGTATCACCATGGATCCAGCTTCTTCTGGGTGACCATGACCTCTTCTCCTTTTGTCCTGCCAGCCTAGAAACGGCAGCAGCTTCCTACAGTAGTTAATCTCTGGGTTGCCCCACCATCCTCTTTGGGTTATCACTTCTTACATCACTTGTGTAACCAGTTCCCTGAATTAAATCCCCTCTCTTTCAAATGATTTTCTGTGTGGGTGACCCTGGCCTGACACAGGGGGAAGTGGTGGATTAGTGAGAAGTGTTGGAATCAGGGCATATTTTGAGGTAGAAATGACAGGATTGATGAGGGATTGGATTTGGGGTATGAGAGAAGAGTTTAAAAATCAAAACAGAACATTTCCGTGCAACCACCTCACTAAATTGCTTCTCAGTCTCAGAAAAAGTACACCATCATATATCCAATCTCAAAACAAAAATCTAGGCCTCAGATTCATTGGATTCTTCCCCCGAGTCATCATAAAGTTTTATTCCAGCTTTTGTGACATGTGGGGACTTGCCTGGAATTATAGGGTATATACCTCATCATACCTAATAAAAAAACTTAGACTGGGAATGGAGCCAAATTCAGGCATCACCGCTAATTTCAGAAATTCCAATGAAATTTGCTAATACTGTGGTTTGAGAAAGAAACCAGATTCTGTATCTAGATTAGACAGCCTGTCCTCTGGACCACTGCCAAGACAGTTTCAGGGAGTGTAGGGAAGTACAACAACCCAGGTTTTGCTACATCTGTTGGGAAGCCATAGCATTTTTAGATAGGCTGAAACATGGGAGCTAAAGCATACTGGAGAGATCCTAGGAAAGTGGAAAGTGATCACCAGTTACAAGGGCTGAGACTCAGAAAGCTTCTATTTCCTTTTATTTGAGACTACTGAGGATAAAGACAATCTCTGGGAAGGACAAAGACTTGTCTATTAGCTGTGTGACCTAGGATAATGTTAACCTCTCTGAGCTTCAGTTTGCTAATCTATCAAAAACAGGGAAACCATTACCTACCTTGAAAGATTGTTGTATTAAATCATACGATAGGCCTTAGAACATGGCACATAGCGTGTGTTCATATTCCTTCTCTTCTCTTCCCTTCTACCTCTCCCATGTGGGTAGCACTGTAGTGTAGATTAACTATAATTATCTGTAACTTAGCTTACTCTCAGTTAATAACTGTTGATCTTCAATAAGTGGTGCTGCGAAAAACTGGACAGCCACATGCAAAAGAATGAATCTGGACCATTATCTTACACCATACACAAAAATTAACTCAAGCAGATTAAAGACTTGAATATAAGACCTGAAAACATAAGACTTCTAGAAAAGAGCAGAAATCTCCTTGACATTGATCTTGGCAGGATTTTTGGGTTTGACAGAAAAGCAAAGGCAAAAAAACCCCAAAAAGAACAAAAAAAACACACAAAAATCAGCAAGTGGGACTATATCAAACTAAAAAGCTTCTGCACAGCAAAGGAAACCACCAACAAAATGAAAAGGCAACCAATGAAATGGGAGAAAATATTTGCACAGTATATGTCTGACATGGGGTTAATATCTAAAATATATAAGAACTCATACAATTCTATAGCAGAAAAACAAACAATCTGATTAAAAAATGGGCCGAAGATCTGAATAGATGTTTTCCCAAAGAAGATATATGGATGGCACAGGTACATGAAAAGATGCTCAACATCACTAATTGTCAGGGAAATTCAAGTGAGATATCACGGTAATATCATCTCACACTTGTTAGAATGACTATGATCAAAAAGATGAGAAATAACAAGTGTTGGAGAGGGTATAGAGAAAAGGGAACCCTTGTGCACTGTTGGTGGGAATGTAAATTGGTGCAGCCACTATGAAAAATAGTATGGAGGTTCCTCAAAAAATTAAAAGTAGAAGTACCATATGATCCAGCAATTCCACTTCTGGGTATTTATCTGAAGAAAATTAAAATACTGATTTGAAAAGATCTAAGCATCCCCATGTTCATTGCAGCATTATTTACAATAGCAAGACATGTAAACAACCTAAGTATACATCAACAGGTGAATGGATTAAAAAAATGTGGTATGTATACACATTTGGAATACTTGTCAGCCATAAAAAAAGAAAGAAATCCTGCCATTTGCAACAATATGGATGGACCTTGAGGGCCTTATGCTAAGTGAAGTTAAGTCAGACAGAGAACAACAAATACTAAATGATCTCACTTATATGTGGACTCTAAAATGAAAACCAAAACCAAAAAAACAAAAATATGAGCTCATGGATACAGAGAACAGATTGGTGGTTGCCTGAGGTGGGGGGTGGGTGGGAGGTGGGAGAAATGGGGGAAGGGGGAAGGTACAAATTTCCAGTTATAAAATGAATAAGTTATGGGAATGTAATGTACTGCATTATGATTACAGTTAATAGCACCGTATTGCATTTTTGAAGGTAGTGAGGAGAGTGGATCTTGAAAGTTCTCATCACAAGAAAAAAATTTCATAACTATGTTATGATGACAGATATTAACTGGACTTATTGTGGTGATCATTTTGCATTATATACAAGTATCAAATCATTATGTTATACATCTGAAATTGACACAATATTTTATCAGTTATAAAAAATTTAAGTAAACAATTCAGTGATCTTTAGTGTATTCAACAGAGCAGTGCAGCCATCACCACAATAAATTTTAGAACATTTTCATTGCCCCAAAAAGAAACCTTGTATCCTTTAGCAGTCACTCCCATCCTGCTCCCCACTGTTCAGCCTTAGGTAAACATTAATCTACCTTCTATCTCTATGAATTTGCAGATTCTAAAATTCCATATAAATGGAAGCATACAATATGTGGTCACTTGTGACTGGCTTCTTTCACTTAGCATAAGACTTTCAAGGTTCTTCCAAGTTGTAGTATGTATGTACTTCATTTCTTTTTATTGCCAAATGACATTCCATTGTGTGGCTATTCCACATTTTATTATCCATTCCATCAGCTGATGGACATTTGGGTTTTTTCCATTTTTTGGCTATTATCATTTCTCTTTTTCTTGAAATTAGTACTACAATGGAATGACTAAAGGACAGGCAAGAAGAAAAAAAGTATTGAATCCTGGAAAATTTCTCAATTAGGTGAATGATGACTGAATAAAGGAGTTCTCAGAACACAACATTCATATGGACATGATTCTTATTAACTGATCATTTCCAAAACCATCACTATTAATTAAATGCCTTTCAAAATATCTTCTTATGGCAAGTATTTGTGTTTAAGTGCTTCTGTTTATGGGACAAGAAATTGAAATGGCTGTCTTGGCAGCATAACCACAGTTGTATAAGCCAAGGGATTAAGAGTACTTTTGAGAAGAAGTAACAATGTGTTCTCCATGGCTATGGAAATGATGGTAAATTTATACATAATGTATGGATGATCATATTATACTCTTATGAGAATGTCAATCAAAACAGCATTTCTGTCAGGAGATAGTTTCCAATTCACAAAATGTATATTTTTTACATTAGAATCCTTGCTGTCCACATTTCCCTGTCAACATATTTTTTAAAATCCATTTCTAAAAATGAAAGGATTGATAATTCTGACATTGAGCAACAACCCTCTATGCCAGCCAGCCTGGTACAGGAAAGTTTAAATCTAATCCTAACATCACTCTGTATATAACATAAGTGCAGTTGATATTGCAAAATCCTAAGGTGGTACTCTTTTTAATTACACTTAAACTAGCTGGTATGGCCAGTACTGCTTCAGAGGATATAAAAAGAATAGCAGCTAAGCTTGCATGGAGCAGAGGTATGTTCTAGAAAGAACAAAAAAGTCAACGGACTCAGTGTGGAATGCCAGGCTTAAAAATTCCATAAAATCAGGAAGGAAAGCAAGAGTTTACTTATAGGCATTTAGAAAGATTTTGCCTTCTCACCAGGAAGTGCTCACATACTAAACTTTAGGTTTGTTTGCCTACAGGTATGTTTATATAATTTTAACTATTAATAAAATATGAGTAACAACTTGCATTCTTTTTACATAAGGCCAGCTAGATCAAATTGTTAAGTGGGCAATGTTTATCTTGGGTGTTCCTTAATTTCCATTTCCTCTGTTTCCTTTCCCAGTGTTCCTTCCTCGAGAAACAATATTTTTAAAAATGTGATTTACACAAAGATGTTAATGACAACTTACTTATTTCCAAAGAAATATAGGCATTTAAAAGGAGGCCACAGTAACACAAAGGAATAAATTATTACTGATGAAATTTCCCTGTGCATATAGATCAGAGGTATATTTCAGGGCCTTCCTGAATCCACATTTTTTTCCCCCAGTAAAGCAGGCCCTGCAATAGACCCATAGACATAAAAAATTGACTTGCAGCACTGCATAATGAGTATGTTTAGCTGAAGGAAGGGGAGTTCTTAGATCACAATCTCAATATCAGTCAAGAACAACTGTTTTCCTTTGAATCTGAAACTTATGAGAATGATTAGGTGATAGAAAAGACATTAATGGTTCTGATCATAGAATCAGAAGACATAAAGATGTTGCATGCAACATACACAGGTAGAAATTAACAACTTCAGACCTCCTTCTGTGAGTGGCGCTTCTGGTTCTGCCTTTTCATCATAATGCTCTCAATTGCAACTGTCAGCTGGGTTTCCTTGGTTCAAATATCCATAATAATACCTGAAAGGGTTCTCTAACTTGGAGGTTCACAAAAATAATAAAGCATTTATTTGAGAATGACTTATCCTAAACTATGGAAGAAGAATTAGATACAGATTTTCAGTTTGAACATAGTGGAATAAAATTGGCATTTCCTCCTTCCCCTCTAGGAAATCACACTAAAGAAGAATGAGAAAGAGAAATACAAGCTAGGATGCATGTGAAATCCTAAGCCACAAATAGATAGAAGGGCTGCCAAAAGCAGTGAAGATCAAACAGGATGTGGGAGGAAGCAGAAGGGGATGCCTGTGAATGCAAATCCCTGAGAGAGTGGGCGCTGCCCCAAGATGAGGAGCATGCCCAAGATAAAGAACTAAAATCCTCATGCGTCCTAACTGGGACAAGCCGTGTGGAATAGTGACAGGAGTTTGATTCTGAGAAGCAGGGCTAACAGGACTGAACAAGGACTCATATGATAAGCCATATTTTAAAAAACAGCCTGTTGTTGAGGCAGAGGATTAGAAAAAGATTCTGAATGCTATGAGTCTTACAAAACTGCCTATTTCTGTTGGTCAGGGAGAGGTTAACAGTTAAATGGACTCTCACACTTAACTGAGGGCTCTAGGGAGAATGCTGCTAGCCTTGGACACAGCTTTAGCATCCCTAACATATGAATCATTTGGAAATAGCTGGTCAAGGAGAAGCCCACTTAACCAACATGAGAAATCAAAAATAAACCATCCAGGATCTATATAAAAGTATTACAAGAAAAGAGAAGAAAAAGAATAAGAAGAAATGCAGATGAACACTGATCAAAGCAGTATATTCATGAAACAGATGAAAAATTTGACCAGGTGTTTGCCACGGATTTAAACAGTTAATGGAGCAATTTATCTATAAAACAAGAACCCAAATATACATACAATATATTTAAGAACCTTAAAAAGGAAGGGAAAGAAAATCAATTATGCCAAAAGCTGGTTCTTTGAAAATATCAATAAAATTGATAATCCCCTAGCCAGGCTAAGAAAAAGGGAGAGGACACAAAACTAATTCAGAAATAAAAGAGGGGACATCACGACAGATCCCATGGACATTAAGGGATAATAAAGGAAGAATTTGAATAACTCTATGCCCACAAATTTGATAACCCAAATGAAATGGACCAATTTCTTGAAAGACAAAATCTGCAAACATTCATACAAGAAGAAATAGATGATCTGAATTGGCCTATATTTATTAAAGAAATTGAATGAATAATTAATAACCTTCCAAATCAGAAAGCACCAGGCCCAGACAGGTTAACTCGTGAAATATATCAAACATTTAAGTAAGATATTATGCCAATTCTCTACAATCTCTCAGAAGATAGAAGCAGAGGGAATACTTCCTAACTCATTCTATGAGTCCAGCATTACCCTAATCAAAACCAGTCACAGACGTTGCAAGAAAAGAAAACTATAAACCAATATCTCTTATGAATACAGAGCAAAAATCTTCAACAAAATATTAGCAAATAAATCCTAATATCTATAAAAAGTATTATACACCATGACCAAGTGGGATTTATCCCAGGTATGCAAGGCAGGTACAGCTTTTGAAAGTTAATTAATATAACATCATATGAACAGGCTAAAAAAGAAAAAGCACAGGATCATATCAATAGATACAGAAAAAGCATCTGACAAAATCAAAGAAGAACTCAGGAAGAGAAGAATAGAGAGGAAGGAAACTGCCTCAATATGACAAAGAATAACTACCAAAAAACCTACAGCTAACATACTTAATGGTAAGAAACTAGAAGTTTTCCTGCTAAGATCAGGAACAAGGATGTCCCCTCTTACCACCTATTTTCAACACCATACTTGAAGTCCTAGTTAAGGCAGTAAGACAAGAAAAAAAAAGTATTCAGATTGGAAAGGAAGAAATAAAATTGTCTTTGTTTGCAAGTGACGTGATTGTCTATGCAGAAAATTCAAAAGAATCAATAAAAAACTTCTGGAACTAAGGAACAATTACAAAAAGGTTGTAGGATACAAGATTAATATACAAAAGTCAATTGCTTTCCTATATACTAGCAATGAATAAGTGGAATTTGAAATTAAAAACACAGTACCATTTACATTAGCACTCCAAAAAAACAAAATACTGAAGTACAAATCTAATAAAATAGGTATAAGATCTATCTGAGGCAAACTATGAAAAGCTAATAGAGAAATAGTCCAAGTTCAATACTGAGGAAGACTCAATACTGTCAAGATATCAGTTCTTCCCAACTTCATCTATGATCCAATGAAATCCCAATCAAAATCCCAGAAAGTTATTTTTTGGATATAGAAAAACTGATACTAATGTTTATACGGAGAGACAAAAGACTCAGAATAGTCAACACAATATTGAAGGAGAAGAACAAAGTTGGAAAGCTGTAACTACCAGATTTCAAGTATTACTATAAGGCTACAGTAATCAAGACAGTGTGGTAATGGTGAAAGAATCAACAAATAGATGAATGGAACAGAAAGAGAGCCCAGAAGTAAACACACATAAATATAGTCAACTGGGGGAGTTCCCTGATGGCCTAGTGGTTAGGATTCTGGGCTTTCACTGCTCTGGCCCAGCTTCAATCCCTGGTCAGGGAACCGAGATTCCACAAGCTGTGTGGCCATAAAACAAAAACACAACAAAATATAGTCAACTGATATTTGACAAAAGGAACAAAGACAATACAATGGAGAAAAATAGTCTTTTCAACAAACAGTGTTGGGATAACTGAACATCCACATGCAAAACCATGAATCTAGACAAAAAGTTACCAAACATTAATTCAAAATGAATCATATACCTAGATGTAAAATGCAAAACTATGAAATGTATGTAAAAGTAGAAGATAATACAGGAGCAAACCTAGTTGACTTTGGGCAGGATGATAGCTTTTTAGATATAACACCAAAGGCACAATCTATGAAAGAAATAATTGATAAGCTGAATTTCATTAAAATTTAAAACTGCTCTGTGAAAGACAACATCAAGAGAGTGAGAAGACAAGCCACAGACTGAGAGAAAAATATTTGCAAAAGACATATATGATAAAGGACTGTTATACAAAATATACAGAGGACTCTTAAAACTCAACAATAAGAAGATAACCTGACTTTAAAATGTGCCAAAGACCTTAACAGACACATCACCAAAGAAGATATACAGATGACAAATAAGCATATGAAAAGATTCTCCACATCATGTGTCATCAGGGAATGGAAATTAAAACGACAATAAGATACCACTACAAACCTATTAGAATGGTCAAAATCCAGAATACTGACAATACCAGGTGTTAGCAAGGATGTGGAGCAACATTTATTGCTGATGGGAAAACAAAATGGTACAACTACTTTGGAAGACAGTTTGGCAGTTTCTTATAAAGCTAAATATACTCTTACCATACAATCCAGCAATTATGTTCCGTGGCATTTACCCAAATGCGGTGAAAACGTATATCCATACAAAATCCTGCACAAGGATGTTTATAACAGCTTTATTAATAATTGCTAGAACTTGGAAGCAACCAAGATGTATCTCAGTAGGTGAATGTTGAAATAAACTGTAGTACATCCAGAAAATGGAATATTATTCAGCGCTATTAAGAAATGAGCTATTAAGCCATAAAAGGATACGGACTTCCCTGGTGGCACAGTGGTTAAGAATCTGCCTGCCAGTGCAGGGGACAGGGGTTTGAGCCCTGGTCCGGGAAGATCCCACATGCCGCGGAACAACTAAGCCGGTGTGCCACAACTACTGAGCCTTCGCTCTACAGCCTGCAAGCCACAACTACTGAGCCCCTGTGCCACAACTACTGAAGCCCACACACATAGAGCCCGTACTCTGCAATAAGAGAAGCCATTGCAATGAGAAGCCCGCGCACCGCAACAAAGAGTAGCCCCCGCTCGCCGCAACTAGAGAAAGCCCACGTGCAGCAATGAAGACCCAATGCAGCCAATAAATAAATAAGGACATGGAGGAAACTTAAATGCATATTATTAAGTGAAAGAAGCCAACTGAAAGACTACATATTGTATAATTCCAAGTATATGACATTCTGGAAAATGGAGACAGTAAAAAATCTGTGATTGTCAGGGGTTGGGGCAAGGAGAGGATGAATAAGCAGAGCATAGAAGTTTTTAGGACAGTGAAAATACTCTGTATGATACCATAATGATGGATACATGTTATTTTACAGTTGTCCAAACCCATAGAATGTACAACAACAAGAATGAACCCAAATGTAAACGAGTGACTACGATGTGTCAGTGTAGGTTCATCAATTGTAACAAATGCACCACTGGTGGGGGATGTTGATAATGGGGGAGGCTATGCATGTGTGGACGCAGGGAGTGTATGGTAAATCTCTGTACCTCCTTTTTAACTTTGCTATGAACTGAAAACTGCTCTAAAAAAGAAAAAGTCTTAAAAAAAGAAAGGAAGAGATTCTGACATATGCTACAACATGGATGAACCTTGAAGATAGTATGCTAAGCAAAATAAGGCAGTCACAGAAAGACAAATATTGCATAATTCCACTTATGTGAGGTACCTAGAGTAGTCAAATTCATAGAGATGGAAGGTAGAATGGTGGTTGTCAGGGGCTGGGGGAGGGGGTTAGGAATGAGGAGTTAGTACTTAATGAGTACAGAGTTTCAGTTGTGGAAGACAAAAATGTTCTGGAGATGGATGGTGTAGATGGTGCACAACAATATGAATGTACATAATCCCACAAAACCATTCACTTAAAAGTAGTTAAAATGGTAAATATTATGTATATTTTACCACATTATTATTATTTTTTTTAATTAACAAAGAGCAAAAGGCAGAGATACAAGATTCAGGAGGACAGAGACAACAAAATGAATGAAACACGAGTTGGAAGATCTCTAGGGGGAATAGTGGCTTTAAAAATATCAGAAATGGAATAAAAATTGGAAGTAGACCAGGAGAGACCAGATACTGATGAGAATGCAAAAAGGAACATAGAGATTAGATAGAGAGAGCAAACAAAATGAATGAAAATAAATACAATTTAAAATGATTAGAGATACAATGATATCTAGAGAAGACAGGCAAGTGAGATACAACATGCACTTACCTAATATCCCTATATAATGGATCAGAACAAATATTTGAAATATTATTGAAGAAATGTTCATTTTGAAGGGGTATGTCAGGTCTCAGAAAAAAAAACTGACACATTATCATCAACACAGGCATATACTGATACAATTGCTGAACTGTGAAGATAAAGAAATAATCCTTTGGCCAACCAGGCAGAAATAATGAGTCATCTACAAAGGGTAAAAACAAAACAGGCTGACATCAGACTTCTCCACAACAATATTCAATTCCACAAGACTGGAGAAATGCCTCTAAAATTATCAAGGAAAGAAATCATGACCCAAGAAATTTATATCATCCAAGTTGTTATCCAAATATAAAGGCAACAAATAATATTTACTATTCATTAATGCTGTGGAAATGTTGGGAAAGTATTTGCAATTCATATCACAAATTGCTGTTTTTTAATCTATAAAGAATCTTACTTTTTAAACAACTATAAACACAAGAACTATATGCTAACAATTTTAAAGACTTAGACCACATGGAAAGTTTCTTGAAAAATATATGTGTACCATATGAGATGTGACTGAAGAAGAAATTAAAGTTTGAATAGTCCTGCAAATATTAAATATATTGAAGCAGTTGTTTAAAATCTTCCCACAAAGATGAGATTATATAATATTAGATAAAATTAGAAAGATATATTTTTCTGGCAATCAGGAGAAAGGTCAGGGCTAACACATGTCAGTATGTTACTAGAGAACATGTAAAATAGAAAAATAACTATGAAAATAATTGTAAAAGCATTAAAACAAATCATGAGGTATATATTAACAAAAGCTATTGCTGTTCTGAAAGGCTCAGTTGGCAATTTGCCCAGCCTGGGCTGCTTGCATGCGGATGTGTTAAAGAGCTGTCCTTTGGGGCAGAGGCTGCTCCATCAGACCAATCATAAACCACTCCTTCACAATTCTGCCAGGAAGGAGGACCCCTTAGTAAGTAGCACTATGAAAATGAATGAATTATGATATAGAAAATAAGGAAATAGAGTGGAAAGGAGATGTTTGCAAAGTTTCGGGGGTGTGAAAGTACTATTCCCAAAGATTTCTAGATATTTTTGGTTTATGAGAAAGGTAAAGGTATCCCATTTTTCTATTTCGAGTATGTATTACATTTATTTTCAAAGCTCATCCCCATCTTTATTTTCAGTAGGGCTCAATCATTTATTAGGCATCATTTTTAGGATACAGGATGAAGTTTAGTGGCTGAACTAGGTACACAAACAAAGGGGGCTCAAGCCTCTTCCTACATGTAAATATCTCTTCGTCCAGTAGCACCATTGCAAAAAGTAACCTCATTGAACCACTTGAACAAATTTCAAAAGGAACTTCAACCACTCACCTGGACACAAGCTGGAGGCTCATTTGTCCAAACTGCATGTTCCCCAGCTAAATATATTCTCTCATTATGGACAGCAACTCCAGATTCATTTTGCCCTAAAGTAAAGAGACTTGAATAAAAAGAGAAAAAAAAAAAAACCCTATAGATAAATCAACAGATAAATGGGCAAAGAATTTGAACAGTTTACATAAAAGGAAATATAAATGGCTCTAAAACTTATAAGAAAAGATGTTTAATCTCATAATGAGAAAGGCAAAATAAAATTAAACTGAAACATCGTGGTTAACCCCACAAATTGGAAAAGATCACAAAGCTTGGTAACACTGTATTAATGAGAGTGTGTTAAAGAGGCATTTTCATATACTGCTGATAGGAACATAAATTAGTACAACCTCTATGTAGGGTAATTTAGCAATATTTATCAAAATTACAAACACATATACTCTTAGAATCAATAATTCTACCTCTAGGAATTTATCCTATAGATTACTTACATATGTACAAAAAACTTACAACTCATTACATCAATGTAGAGTTGATTAAATAAATTATGATGCATCCATTCAATGGAATACTATGCTGCTGAATAAAGATGGGTAAAATTATTATTGATACAGAATTAATTCCAAGATATAGTTTAGTGAAAATAATAAGCTTCAGAGTATATGGAAAATTATCATTTGCATAAAAACTGTGTGTACATTTGCACATATATGCATTGAAGCATATATAAGATATTGGTAATATTAGTTACCTCTGAGGAGGGGAACTAAGTTACTGGATAAGAGTTAAATAGAACTTATTATAGTCTACTCTTGTACTTTTGGAATTTTAAAACATGAATTCACTAACTAGAAAGAAAAAGAGAGGGTATAAGCAATGTGTGTTTCTATTGTTTACAACTATTATCTTTTCTGGGGAATTTGTGAATACTCTTAGCCAGGAGTAGCTAAGGGAAGTGTCCTGGGCCACTCTCTCCTTTTACTAACCCAGTTCTTCTGAGTCTCTCCCTATCTAAATTCCCATGATAGCCTGAGTCAGAGAGAGTTTCTGTGCAGCAAGGCTTTTAAGATTTCAAATCTTTTGCTTAGTCACACGCAAATGCTCAAAAATTCATACTTTACACAGAAGTCTTCATAAAGTTCTAACTATATCTGCTTTTTAATTGCGTTGAACTTGAGGTTTCTTTCTATTTGTTTCAGTCCTCCAAGTTAGGAATACTTCCCTTCTCTGGGATAAGCCATATTTTAATTTTTTTATAGCAATGAGACAAAAATTCAGGACTCTAAAAAAACAGAAACTGCTTATTAATACGACTTTTTATTTTCTATCAAATCCAGTGTCCAAACAATAATTATATTTAGACATATACTTTTCAGCTTTTTGCTGAAAGGTGGAAAACTTCAATTGTCCAAGCACTCTAGGCTCTGAGTTTCTGTGGCTTGCTTATGACTGAAAGTAGACTGTAGAGGGGGTATCAAAACCTACAGGTAATCCCTGTAGGATACTTCTAGGCTATTGCTCTAGCAAATTGGAGGGATATCCTGACCCCTTACATTTTAAAATATGTAATCTTTCATGAGGTAGAGATTGTAGCCTTCTAATGAAATTTACTTAAAATCTCCTGATGCCCTGTTAAGCCTCCACCAATGGCAAAGTCTCATTAGACCTGCCCATGCTAAAGCCTATTTGATATTAAAACAAAAGAAAAGGTCTCTGCCTAAGTAGATTAGGGAGACAAAATCAAGCAGTCCAGACTTCTAAACAAGGGGACTTTAAACATGGAATTTGCATATATTATTCATTCTCTCTCCATGCAAACAAGCAGATATTGCTCAGTGAACTCTGGCCTATGCTTAAAAACAACGGTTTTTAATATCCCTCTTTCCATGGCTGCCACCAGAAAAATTCCTGGCTCCATTGAGGATTTTCAGAGTAAAACCCGCTCAACACTCTCCTTTCTCTAAAATGCCACTTGGAACTTTGTAAGTGGAATGGTTTCTTTGCCTCTATATGGCAAGTTTCCACTCAGTACAATCCATATCTGCTTCTCTGTTTGGCATTTTCCCTCTCATCTTACCTTCTGGTTAAAAGAGTAACTTCCAGGTCAAATTTAATTTAATAAAGTATTAAACACTGTAAAGAAGTCATGGAATCACTTGTTGCCAATGGGAAGGGGGTTGGGGGGAGGAATGGACTGGGAGTGTGGGATTAGCAGATGAAAACTATTATATATAGGATGGATAAAAACAAGGTCCTATTGTATAGCACAGGGAATGATATGCAATATCCTGTGATTAAACCATATTGGAAAAGAATATTAAACAATAAAAAAGAATCGGGGCTTCCCTGGTGGCTCAGTGGTTAAGAATCCGCCTGCCAATGCAGGGGACACAGGTTCGAGCCCTGGTCCTGGAAGATCCCACATGCCGCGGAGCAACTAAGCCCATGAGCCACAACTACTGAGCCCACACGCCTAGAGCCTGTGCTCCGCAACAAGAGAAGCCACCAGAATGAGAAGCCCGCGCACCACAACAAAGAGTAGCCCCCGCTTGCCACAACTAGAGAAAGCCCGCACGCAGCAACAAAGACCAAACACAGCCAAAAAAATAAAATAAATTAAAATTGAAAAAAAAGAATGTCTAGATGTGTATAATTGTGTCACTTTGCTGTACAGCAGAGATTGCACAACATTGTAAATCAACTCTACTTCAATTTAAAAATATACAAATTTTTTAAAAAGTAAAGAAGTCATGGGATCTAAGTTGTACCCTGTGTAACACTATTAAGCACCCTCTATTCCACTTGGCTATAGCTACCTTGAGTTTTGTGATTAAAATGTTCTAAGTGTCCTCATGTTCTATAATGTGGTCATCTGCTCTTTGAGTCATATCATTTTCCACCTTGATTTAGTGCCTTTGTCCCTCCATGTCCATGTCTGCATTTTGTTTATGAGTGGGTGGTGCTCCTCTCATCCCTGGATGAACACTTAGGAGGGTCTCATTACCATTCTGACCACTCTAAGGTACTACAATGAATAGTGTCATTTTAAACATAAATGTGGTCTCGATTCAGAAATTAGAATATACTTATTCAGAAATAATCACAACTCTTAACTTCACTTAATGTCCATACCTGCTTTTCTTAAGCTGGAAAAAGAAGTATTTTAATAGCCTTTTCAGATAATTGTGGATATTCTTTGATACTATGCCAAAACTTGATAATTAATAGTTTCTTTTTTTTAACATCTTTATTGGAGTATAATTGCTTTACAATGGTGTGTTAGTTTCTGCTTTATAACAAAGTGAATCAGTTATACATATACACATGTTCCCATATCTCTTCCCTCTTGCGTCTCCCTCCCTCCCACCCTCCCTATCCTACCCCTCTAGGTGGTCACAAAGCACTGAGCTAATCTCCCTGTGCTATGCGGCTGCTTCCCACTAGCTATCTATTCTACATTTGATAGTGTATATATGTCCATGCCACTCTGTCACTTTGTCACAGCCTACCCTTCCCCCTCCCCACATCCTCAAGTCCATTCTCTAGTAGGTCTGCACCTCCATTCCCGGCTTACCCCTAGGT
>NC_041224.1:49987530-49989903 GCF_002837175.3 Physeter macrocephalus
AAGGAACCTCCATACTGTTCTCCATAGTGGCTGTATCAATTTACATTCCCACCAACAGTGCAGGAGGGTTCCCTTTTCTCCACACCCTCTCCAGCATTTATTGTTTGTATATTTTTTGATGATGGCCATTCTGACTGGTGTGAGGTGATACCTCATTGTAGTTTTGATTTGCATTTCTATGATGATTAGTCATGTTGAGATACTTTCATGTGTTGCTTGACAATCTGTATATCTTCTTGGGAGAAATGTCTGTTTAAGTCTTCTGCCCATTTTTGGATTGGGTTGTTTCCCACACACATATGGTCACCTTATCTTTGATAAAGGAGGGAAGGATATACAGTGGAGAAAAGATAGCCTCTTCAATAAGTGGTTCTGGGAAAACTGGACAGCTACATGTAAAAGTAGGAAATTAGAACACTCCCTAACCCCACACACAAGAATAAACTCAAAATGGGTTAAAGACCTAAATGTAAGGCCAGACACTATCACACTCTTAGAGGAAAACATAGGCAGAACACTCTATGACATAAATCACAGCAAGATCCTTTTTGACCCATCTCCTAGAGAAATGGAAATAAAAACAAAAATAAACAAATGGGACCTAATGAAACTTAAAAGCTTTTGCACAGCAAAGGAAAAGCTTTTAAGTTTCATTAGGTCCCATTTGTTTATTTTTGTTTTTATTTCCATTTCTCTAGGAGGTGGGTCAAAAAGGATCTTGCTGTGATTTATGTCATAGAGTGTTCTGCCTGTGTTTTCTTTTAAGAGTTTTATAGTTTCTGGTCTTACATTTAGGTCTTTAATCCATTTTGAGTTTATTTTTGTGTATGGTGTTAAGGAGTGTTCTAATTTCATTCTTTTACAGATAGCTGTCCAGTTTTCCCAGCACCACTTATTGAAGAGGCTGTCTTTTCTCCATTGTATATTCTCGCCTCCTTTATCAAAGATAAAATTACCATATGTGCGGGGAGTTATCCCCGGGCTTTCTATCCTGTTTCATTCATCTATATTTCTGTTTTGGTGCCAGTACCATACTGTCTTGATTACTGTAGCTTGAAGTATAGCCTGAAGTCAGGGAGCCTGATTCCACCAGCTCCATTTTTCTTTCTCAATAGTGCTTTGGCTATTCAGGGTCCTTTGTGTTTCCATACACATTGGGAAATTTTTTGTTCTAATTCTGTGAAGAATGCCATTGGTAGTTTGATAGGGATTGCATTGAATCTGCAGTTTCCTTTGGGGAGTATAGTCATTTTCAAAATATTGATTCTTCCAATCCAAGAACATGGTATATTTTTCCATCTGTTTATGTCATCTTTGATTTCTTTCATCAGTGTTTTATAGTTTTCTGAGTACAAGTCTTTTGCCTCCTTAGGTAGGTTTATTCATAGGCATTTTATTCTTTTTGTTGCAATGGTAAATGGAAGTGTTTCCTTAATTTCTCTTTCTGTTTTTTCATTGTTAGTGCGTAGCAATGCCAGAGATTTATGTGCATTAATTTTGTATCCTGCAAGCTTACCAAATTCACTGATTAGTTCTAGTAGTTTTCTGGTAGCATCTTTATGATTCTCCATGTATAGTATCATGTCATCTGCAAACAGTGACAGTTTTACTTCTTCTTTTCCTGTTTGGATTCCTTTTATTTTTTTTTCCTCTCTGACTGCTGTGGCTAAAACTTCCAAAACTATGTTGAATAATAGTGGTGAGAGTGGCAACCTTGTCTTGTTCCTGATCTTAGTGGAAATGGTTTCAGTTTTTCACCATTGAGAGTGATATTGGCCTGTAGTTTTCTTTCTTTGTGACATCTTTGTCTGCTTTTGGTATCAGGGTGATGGTGGCCTTGTAGAATGAATTTGGGAGTGTTCCTCCCTCTGCTATATTTTGGAAGAGTTTGAGAAGGATAGGTGTTAGCTCTTCTCTAAATATTTGATAGAATTCACCGGTGAATCCATCTGGTCCTGGGCTGCTGTTTGTTGGTAAATTTAAAATCACAGTTTCAATATCAGTGCTTGTTATTGGTCTGTTTCTATTTTCTATTTCTTCCTGGTTCAGTCACAGAAGATTGTGCTTTTCTAAGAATTTGTCCATTTCTTCCAGGTTGTCCATTTTATTGGCATATAGTTGCTGTAGTAATCTCTCATGATCGTTTGTATTTCTGCAGTGTTAGTTATTACTTCTCCTTTTTCACTTCTAATTCTATTGATTTGAGTCTTTTCCCTTTTTTTTCTTGATATGCCTGGATAATGGTTTATAAATTTTGTTTATCTTCCCAGAGAACCAGCTTTTTGTTTTATTGATCTTTGCTATCATTTCCTTCATTTCTTTTTCATTTATTTCTGATCTGATCTTTATGACTTCTTTCCTTCTGCTAATTGG
>NC_041224.1:49989919-50007275 GCF_002837175.3 Physeter macrocephalus
TTCTTCAGTGATCTCTTGGTTATTTAGTAGTGCATTGTTTAGCCTCCATGTGTTTGTATTTTTTATAGTTTTTTTTCCTGTAATTGATATCTAGTCTTATAGCATTATGGTCAGAAAATATACTTGATATGATTTCAATTTTCTTAATTTACCAAGGTTGATTTGTGATCCAAGATATGATCTATCCTGGAGAACGTTCCATGAGTACTTGAGAAGAAAGTGTATTGTGTTCTTTTTGGATGGAATGTCCTATAAATACCAATTAAGTCCATCTCTAATGTGTCACTTAAAGCTTGTGTTTCCTTACTTATTTTCAATTTGGATGATCTGTCCATTGGTGAAAGTGTGGTGTTAAAGTCCCCTACTACTATTGTGTTACTGTCGATTTCCCCTCTTATGGCTGATAGCATTTGTCTTATATACGGAGGTGCTCCTGTGTTGGGTGCACAAATATTTACAATTGTTATAACTTCTTGGACTGATCCCTTGATCATTACGTAGTGTCCTTCTTTGTCTCTTGTACTAGTCTTTATTTTAAAGTCTATTTTGTCTGATATGAGAATTGCTACTCCAGCTTTCTTTTGATTTCCATTTGCATGGAATATCTTTTTCCATCCCCTCACTTTCAGTCTGTATGTGTCCCTAAGTATGAAGTGGGTCTCTTGCAGACAGCATATATATGGGTCTTGTTTTTGTACCTATTAAGCCAGTCTATGTCTTTTGGTTGGAGCATTTAATTCATTTACATTTAAGGTAATTACCAATATGTATGTTCCTATTACCATTTTCTTAATTGTTTTGGGTTTGTTATTGTAGGTCTTTTCCTTCTCTTGTGTTTCCTGCCTAGAGAAGTTCCTTTATCATTTGTTATAAAGCTGGTTTGGTGGTGCTGAATTCTCTTAGCTTTTGCTTGTCTGTAAAGGTTTTAATTTCTCTGTCGAATCTGACTGAGATCCTTGCTGGGTACACTAATTGGAGGTTTTTCCCTTTCATCACTTTAAATATGTCCTGCCACACCCTTTTGGCTTGCAGAGTTGCTGCTGAAAGATCAGCTGTTAACCTTATGGGGATTCCCTTGTATGTCAGTTGTTGTTTTTCCCTTGCTGCTTTTAATATTTATCTTTGTATTTAATTTTTGATAGTTTGATTAATATGTGTCTTGGCGTGTTTCTCATTGGATTTAACCTGTATGGGACTTTCTCCTCTTCCTGGACTTGACTGACTATTTCCTTTCTCATATAGGGAATTTTGAACTATAATCTCTTCAAATATTTTCTCAGTGCCTTTCTTTTTCTCTTCTTCTTCTGGGACACCTATAATTCAAATGTTGGTACATTTAATGTTGTTTCAGAAGTCTCTGAGACTGTTCTCAATTCTTTTCATTCCTTTTTCTTTATTCTGCTCTGCGGTATTTATTTCCACTATTCATCTTCCAGTTCACTTATCCATTCTTCTGCCTCAGTTATTCTGCTATTGAGTCCTTCTAGAGAATTCTTAATTTCATTTATTGTGTTGTTCATCATTGTTTGCTTGCTCTTTTCCTTTTCTAGGTCCTTGTTAAACGTTTCTTGTATTTTCTCCATTCTTTTTTTATGGGGGGGGGACACGGGCTTAGTTGCTCTGTGGCATGTGGGATCTTCCTGGGAACCTGTGTCCCCTACATTGGCAGGCATATTCTTTTTTTTTTTTTTGAACTTTTGAATTTTATTTTATTTATTTTTTTATACAGCAGGTTCTTATTAGTTATCCATTTTTTACACATTAGTGTATGTCAATCCCAATCTCCCAATTCATCACACCACCACCCTCCCTGCCACTTTCCTCCATTGGTGTCCATACGTTTGTTCTCTACATCTGTGTTTCTATTTCTGCCCTGCAAACCAGTTCATCTGTACCATTCTTCTAGGTTCCATATATATGTGTTTATATACAATATTTGTTTTTCTCTTTCTGACTTACTTCACTCTGTATGACAGTCTCTAGATCCATCAACATCTCAACAAATGACTGAATTTCGTTCCTTTTTATGGCTGAGAAATATTCCATTCTATATATGTACCACATCTTCTTTATCCATTTGTCTGTCGATGGCCATTTAGGATGTTTCCATGTCCTGGCTTTTGTAAATAGTGCTGCAATGAACATTGGGGTGCATGTGTCTTTATGAATTATCGTTTTCTCTGGGTATAGGCCAGGCAGTGGGATTGCTGGGTCATATGGAAATACTATTTTTATTTTTTAAGGAACCTCCCTACTGTTGTTCTCCATAGTGGCTGTATCAATTTACATTCCCACCAAGAGTGCAAGAGGGTTCCCTTTTCTCCACACCCTCTCCAGTTTTTCCATTACTCTAGGAGGTGGATCAAAAAGGATCTTGCTGTGATTGATGTCAAAGAGTGTTCTTCCTATGTTTTCCTCTAAGAGTTTTATAGTGTCCGGTCCCTTTTCTCCACACCCTCTCCAGCATTTGTTGTGTGTAGATTTTCTGATGATGCCCATTGTACTGGTGTGAGGTGATACCTCACTGTAGTTTTGATTTGCATTTCTCTAATAATTAGTGATGTTGAGCAGTTTTTCATGTGCTTCTTGGCCATCTGTATGTCTTCTTTGGAGAAAAGTCTATTTAGGTCTTCTGCCCATTTTTGGATTGGGTTGCTTTTTTTTATTATCGAGCTGCACGAGCTGTTTATATATTTTGGAGATTAATCCTTTGTCCGTTGATTTGTTTGCAAATATTTTCTCCCATTCTGAGGGTTGTCTTTTCGTCTTATTTGTAGTTTCCTTTCCTTTGCAAAAGCTTTTAAGTTTCATTAGGTCCCATTTGTTTATTTTTGTATTTTTTTCCATTACTCTAGGAGGTGGATCAAAAAGGATCTTGCTGTGATTGATGTCAAAGAGTGTTCTTCCTATGTTTTCCTCTAAGAGTTTTATAGTGTCCGGTCTTACATTTAGGTCTTTAATCTATTTTGAGTTTATTTTTTGTATAGTGTTAGGGAGTGTTCTAATTTCATTCTCTTACATGTAGCTGTCCAGTTTCCCCAGCACCACGTATTGAATAGGCTGTCTTTTCTTCATTGTATATCCTTGCCACCTTTGTCATACATTAGTTGACCATAGGTGCGTGGGTTTATCTCTGGGCTTTCTATGTCTTATGGTTTTATGCATACAGGTCTTTTGTCTCCCTAGGTAGGTTTGTTCCTAAGTATTTTGTTCTTTTTGTTGCAATGGTAAATGGGAGTGTTTCCTTAATTTCTCTTTCAGATATTTCATCATTAGTGTATAGGAATGCAAGAGAATTCTGTGCATTAATTTTGTATCCTGAAACTTTACCAAATTCATTGATTAACTCTAGTAGTTTTCTGGTGGCATGTTTAGGATTCTGTATGTATAGTATCATGTCATCTGCAAACAGTGACAGTTTTACTTCTTCTTTTCCAATTTGTATTCATTTTATTTCTTTTTCTTCTCTGATTGCTGTGACTAGGACTTCAAAACTATGTTGAATAATAGTGTTGATAGTGGACATCCTTGTCTTGTTCCTGATCTTAGAGGAAATGCTTTCAGTTTTTCACCATTGAGAATGATGTTTGCTTTGGGTTTGTCATATATGGCCTTTATTATGTTGAGGTAGGTTCCCTCTATGCCCACTTTCTGGAGAGTTTTTATCATAAATCAGTGTTGAAGGCCTTACAGAATGAGTTTGGGAGTGTTCCTTTCTCTGCAATTTTTTGGAAGAGTTTGAGAAGGATGGGTGTTAGCTCTTCTCTAAATGTTTGATAGAATTCACCTGTGAAGCCATCTGGTCCTGAACTTTTGTTTGTTGGAAGATTTTAAATCACAGTTTCAATTTCATTACTTGTGATTGGTCTGTTCATATTTTCTATTTCTCCTGGTTCAGTCTTGGAAGGTGATACCTTTCTAAGAATTTGTCTCTTTGATTTCTTCAGTGATCTTGGTTATTTAGTAACGTATTGTTTAGCCTCCATGTGTTTGTGCTTTTTATGTTTTTTTCCCTGTAATTGATTTCTAATCTCATAGCGTTATGGTCATAAAAGATGCTTGATATGATTGCCATTTTCTTAAATCTACTGAGGCTTGATTTGTGATCCAAGATGGGATCTATCCTGGAGAATGTTCCATGCGCACTTGAAAAGAAAGAGTAATCTGCTGTTTTTGGATGGAATGTTCTATAAATATCAATTAAATCTATCTGGTCTATTGTGTCATTTAAAGCTTGTGTTTCCTTATTAATTTTCTGTTTGGATGATCTGTCCATTGGTGTAAGTGAGGTGTTAAAGTCCCCCACTGTTACTGTGTTACTGTCGATTTCCTCTTTTATAGCTGTAAGCACTTGCCTTATGTATTGAGGTGCTCCTATTTCCAAGATTTTGGATCATCTTTACTATCATTACTCTGAATTCTGTTTTAGGTAGACCGCCTATTTCCTCTTCATTTTTTTGGTCTCGTGGGTCTTTACCTTGCTCCTTCATCTGCTGTGTATTTCTCTGTCTTCTCATTTTGCTTATCTTACTGTGTTTGGGGTCTTCTTTTCACAGGCTGCAGGTTCATAGTTCCCGTTGTTTTTGGTGTCTGCCTCCAGTGAGTAAGGTTGGTTCAGTGGGTTGTGTAGGCTTCCTGGTGGAGGGGACTCGTGCCTGTGTTCTGGTGGACGAGGCTGGATCTTGTCTTTCTGGTGAGCAGGACCACATCCAGTGGTGTGTTTTGGGGTGTCTGTGAACTTATTATGATTTTGTTCAGCCTCTCTGCTAATGGGTGGGGTTGTGTTCCTGTCTTGCTCGTTGTTTGGCATGGGGTGTCCAACACTGAAGCTTGTTGGTCATTGAGTGGAGCTGGGTCTTAGCATTGAGACAGAGATCTCTGGGAGAGCTCTCGCCGATTGATATTGTGAGGGACTGGGAGGTCTCTGGTGGACCAATGTCCTGAACTCGGCTCTCCCACCTCAGAGGCTCAGGACTCACACCTGGCTGGAGCACCAAGACCCTGTCAGCTACATGGCCAGGTTCGTGGGTAGTTTCTTGCCTTTTGGGAAGTCTGAGGTCTTCTGCCAGTGTTCAGTGGCTGTTCTGTAGGAGTTGTTCCACATGTAGATGTATTTTTGATGTATTTGCGGGGAAGGAGGTGATCTCCACGTCTTACTCCTCTGCCGTCTTAAAGGTCCTCCTGACATTTAATAGCTTCTTAAATGTTAGTTACAGTATGGAATCTGAAACCATACAAGTGAACATTCATACTGTTACATTAGAGTCCATTCATTTATCTTAAGCTCTGAATGAATCTTTAAACAAATGCCTGTTTTTATTTTTATTTTATTTTATTTTATCCATTTATTTTTGGCCGTGCCCCATGGCCTGCAAGATCTTTGTTCCCCAACTAGGTATTGAACCTGGGCCTCGGCAGTGAAAGCACCGAGTCCTAACCACTGGACTGCCAGGGAATTTCCGCAATTGATATTTTTTAAAATCATGCATTAATCATTTGGAGAATATTAGTTCACTGAATGATATAGATTTTCCAAATATTGACATATTATACAATATCAAAAGTCACATCAGTTACCATCATCACAAATCTCATCAGGAAAACCTTTAAATATGTTGAAGCTATCAAGTTTATGGTGGTAAATACAAATCTTCTAAACTTCTACTTTTTGGTTGAAAGCTCAAATTTTATTATTGGCAACAAATATTTTCAGTTGTTTTCCTTGAAATGACAATCTCGCTTCATTCATTTGAGAAAACGTTCACCAAAAATGCAAGTCTGACTAACCATAGTTGTCCATGTATCAGTTGTTGTTTCAAGTAAAAATGTTTCATGGGAAAAAAACCTGCTAATTCAGCCCCCAACTCAAATAATTGCCTAAGTGCTTTCCCTCAAAACAGAACAGCATCTAGAAGTGGACAGCTCTCCCCATGAAATCTTATTCTTTTTGCCTTTTCACTACTTGCTTTTTTTCCTCCATTAATGCACAGGAAGACAATGCGCCTTACCTCTGGCAACTTAATCTACTGCTAAGGCCATAGATGCACTACAAAAATCCCTAGATTGTCTTGCTAAGGTGGCTTTTAGATAATAAAATTGCTTTAGATTACTAATTGGCTGAACAAGGAGGAGACTGTTCCATAGCAAATTTCCTTTGTAGTACCTGGATCAACACCTCTGGTATTGTAGCAAATACAAGAAATTAACAAGATACTTGACTAAAACCGACTGGTGCCCCTTCAGTTACTTTCTTTGATTTATTTGATTCCAACCAGTTTGTTTCATGGGGGCCCTAGCTAAGGAGTATACTTCAGACTCTTTGTATTATTCTCCTAATAGTTATCATTATAGTGTCCCTGGTGCACTATATTCTCTCAAAGGTCTTAAATGCATGTTCACAGCCATCAGCAGTACATCAGATGGTCTCACTGCACTTGGAGAAACAGAAACAATATGAACACCTAAAATAATTCTTCCACATACCTGATATCATAACATGAGTTTCACAATGAGACAGCAGCTGCTTAACTCTGATGGTGATTGAGAGTGGTGCTAATACTAAATTTATGGTCCATCTCTCATGTATAAGAGGATGACCAAAAGGGGGAAATTGTTTAATTAGTTAAACATGGAGGCCATTGGACTGAAGTGGCTCTAATGCCATGGCAGCCTCTGTAAGCAAACCAAAATCTAAGCCTGTAAATGCCTCAGGGCTACAAAATTAAAACACTAAGGACAGCCAATCACAAACAGCCAACTAGGCTTTAAGCTAAGCCAATCAATAATTTCCTTTACTTTGCTTCTGCTTTTTCTCTATAAAAAGTCCTTTCCTGAGCTCCTGACAGTGGAGCATTTCTAACCACTTCCAGTTTAGTGCTGCCCAATTTCATTTGATTTTCCCTCAAATAAACTTTTAAAATAAAAAAAAAAGGAAGCCCAGAGGGGAGGAGGAGCCCCATACTGAGGGGGGTGAGCTGAGGGGAATGAGGCAATTATGCATATCCATATTCAGAAATAATCACAATTCTTAATTTCATTTAATGTCCATACCTGCTTTTAATACAAGGACCAATATACACATGCTGAATTAATTTCCTGTTGCTGCTATAACAAAGTATCACAACTTAGTGGTTTAAAACAACACAGATTTCTTATCTTACAGTTCAGTAGGTCAGAAGTCTGACATAGGTCTCAACGGGCTAAAATAAAAGTATTGGCAGGGCTATGTTCCTTTCTGGAGGCCCAGAAAAGAATCTAGTTCCTTGCATTCTTCATTTTCTAGAGGATAACTTAATTCCTTAACCCATAACCCCTTCCCTCATCCTCAAAACCAGTAATATCAATTTCCCTGACCGTTCTACCATCATCACATGCTTTCTCTCTGACCACAGCTGAGAAATGTTCTCCAATTTTAAGGACTCCTGATTAGATTGGGCCCACCTTAATAATCCAGGGTAGTTCCCCATCTCAAGGTTTGTAGCCTAGTCACATCTGCAAAGTCCCCACATCACGTGTTCAAGCCAGCATCATCTCTTACCTGTATCTCACCTGGATTATTATTATATAAATATATTATATTATAACTGGTCTCCATTGTTCTACTCTTTCCCACTATAGATAATTATCCTCACAGCAAGATAAAAAGTTGTGTTTTGCACATTTTAAGTTTGATATTCTTGTTATACAATCAAGAGGATTTCAAATAGTTTTCTGGTATATATATGAATCTTCAATTCTGGAGTTCAGGAAGAGTTTTTGATTGGACATATGAATTTAGGACACATCACTGTATACATGGCATTTAAAATCACAGGGCTGGAAGAGATCACCAAAGGAGCAGAGCTACAAAAGAGGCTGAGAACTGAGTCCTAGGGTATTTTAACAAGGAAAAAAAAATCATCAAAGACTACTAGTCTATCAATGAAAGTAAGAGGAAAACTAGGAGCTTGTGGCTTTCTGGAAGAAAGTATTTTAGGAAAAATCAAGTAATCCGCTATGTCAAATGCTGTTGAGAAGTTGAACAGTATGAAAACTGAATATGAGGATTGTTAATGGATTTGGCAAGATGGAAGTAGTGATTTCAACAAGAGCAGTTTCAGAGAAGTAGGTACAAAAGCCTGACTGCAGTGTGTGGCAGCTTTGGAAATGTGTCACTTAGATCTCTGGCTGCAGGGAGCATAGTTGACTGACAGCCCCAGCTGCAGTCCCTGTAAATCCATCACTGGATTTGTGCTCAAACCAAGCTTTCTGCTGGCAACCCCTAGCCAGTGATTGAACCTGGAGAGGTGTTAGTGCAGGTCCATTCCTGTGAGAGACAGGATTCTTCTAATAGGTAACTTTAGTTAAGGACTTCCCATTAGCCTCACCAAAACTTTCTTAGAATTGAGCTGCAGTCTGAGGTTCTTCCCAATCCTCCTTCCATCCCCTCTCCTTTCTGATGTAGGCATCAGACCTATATAACTGACTAACGGCTCTTCCCAACTACTTCTGCTCTCTCCCTTTATCGTTCACAGACATTTCTCCCAATATATCTCTTACCCATCTGATCCCATTTGGGTATCTACTTCTCAGAGTAGTTTAACACAGAGTAGGTTAAATAAAGAATAGGAGGAAACAAACACTATAAAGAGGAGCAGAAAAATTACACCTGGTGAGGGAACATGAGGTCTAGGTTTGCTGTTGTTGGGATGTTGTGTAGATATGAGCTATTACATGTTTGCATGTTGACCAGAATTATCCCATAGAGAAGGAAAACTAATGATGTAGGAGACAGAAGATAATTTTAGAAACAAAGGGCTTAAGTAGACAAACAGGTACGGATCCAGTACACAAAGAGAGAGGTCACCAGCTCCAGCATCTTTTCATCTGTATCTCCCTGTTGGGTTATACCCCGCAGGCCTACAAGACTTGTGGCTGTCCAGCCTCAAGACCAAATAAAGAGCCTGGAGACAATGACAGAGACATCAATGGTTTTTTGGATAGGGGGATCTTACACAGCCAAGAAAAAGGTCCTGGAGTGATACCCCACTGTGTACAACAGACAGCACCCAGGACGTGGCAACAGTCTCCACAAGTTGGGGGAGAAGGAGGCAACAATTTATAGAGGGAATTGATATTAGGTTGGCTCATCAGTTACCAGGGAAACCAGCAGCGGGCCGGGGGCAAGCATGTGGGCAGTTACTGATTAAGCCCTATGATTAAGAGGATTGGATAATCATGTGAGTGAAGCAGGGACTGGTCAAGCAGGGGATGTACAGAGAGCAAGAGAAGAGCCATTTTAAATGGCCTGACCAGGCACTCCATAGTTCATCCAGCTCTTCAAAGCCAGAAAGAAATACACCTTCCAGGGTAGAAGTAGTTTGTAATGTTCTTTAACACACATTATCTCATTTGATCCTCACAACTATACATGAATTGGCAGGCATTAGCATCATATGTATAAAAGGTAAGAAAACTAAAATTCAAAGAGCTTAAGTGAATTTCCAGGGTTTCTATGATTGGGAAAGAATAGACCTGAGAGTTAAAACTTTGTCTTCTGATTCCATGTCTAGTATTCATTTTATTACTACACCCTGCTGCCTCTAAGAAAACACAAGAGGTTGTATGGAGGCTATAAAGAACAGGGTGGGCAGGGGATAATTATACCAGAGTTGAAAGTCAGTGTAGGGGAGAACTGGAGCTCATATTCAGGAGCCCAGAACTACTGAATAAATACATCCATCAGCAAATGTGAAATCGAATGGAGTCCTTCTGACTGACAGATCATTCTGAAGATACGAGCCAGCCAATACAAAATCCAAGTGTATAGCAACAAGACAGATGCTGGGATACTGCAGACCAGAACAAGAAGGCTCAAAGCTGAGAGCAGGAAGGAATAGTTGGGAGAATTTCTGGCCCCCTAGGGCAGTGCTTCAGGCATTTTTATAGGGTGCCACACTTAGGCCGTAGATTGGAAGGGAATCATTAAGGATTCTGAGTTAGCAGGGATGTAGGCGTGTTAGAATTCAAAGATTACTGAATTCAAAGTTTCCTGTCATGGGAGACCATATGGATGCGCTCAAGAATACTAAGAGAGAAGCTGGGGGATTGAGGGAAGGTTGTGACAGAGGCAGATGACTAATTCCTCCTGATACACTGATGATGTTTGGGATGGGGGAAGATTCCTCTCTGGATCTGAGGGTAAATATTTGATTAGTTTAATGAAGAGGTAAAACTGGTGTCATGTCTTTAAGTCCTTAGTCACGGGAAGGATGGAAAAGAGGAGGCTTAAGTAGGCCCTGGGTATCAGGAAGGAAGGAACAGGTCTTTTATTTTTTCCTGAATTCCTTGATCACAATGGTGAATAATACATCTTTCTTGACTTGTTAAAGCTTTAGAATGCTTAATTGTCATGTTCTTGTCCAAAACATCATCTTTTTTTGCAAAAATTATGTCTGCTTTTTCCATTATAGGGACAGAAATAACAATAGTTCCCACTTCACATTACACAGCCTTCCTGTACATAAAACCCAGTCAATTCTGCCAACCCATCTCTCCCTATCTTTCTCCCCCTCTCCTCCTCTTTTCCTCTCTCCTCTCATTCCCTTCCTCTGCCTCTGTCTCTGTCTCTCTCTTATAAGCATGCTCTAGAATGTAAGTTTTGACCTTATAGTTTTTTTCATAAACTCTATCTTCCTCATGAAGGGAGGATCAGTCATTAAGGATGTATAGTGGAGAAAGAGAGTAAAGAAATCTCAAGATCCACCATAAAAGACCAAAACCACAATGAGAGTTATAGACAGGAAACAACTGAGAGGAAGCTGAGTAATGCAACCTAGCAGTCCATACCTTTGGCTGAAGTTCCATTGGCACTCCATCTTTCAGAACCCTGGGATGCATGAAGGATGACTAAGAGAGAAGAAGTAAATGGAATATATGTGCAAATATGTATCCTTTAGTTCAGATTGTTCACTGACCATTTAAATATTTTCTCTCTTCCAGATCTGGCCTCTGATCCTCAAATATAATTGAAGTCCTCTTACTCTTAAATAGAAATAAATCTTCTCATCATATAGGCAATCCCTACATTTTACACTCTATATTTTGCTACTGCATTCATCTTAGGCTTCTTATACTATAGATTTTTATGCAGTTTACACCCATTGTCTTAATTTGTTCAATACTGAATTAACCATTTTCCATTCAGCCCTCCTGTGCTCTGGACTAAGTGCCTTCATAGATTATGAACTACACAAGGGAAGAGTATTATTTCTCTCTGTGATCTGTCACAGGGGAGGATCCCCCCAAAATGTTGCATAGATACATGGATGAGTGGATGAATGGATGGATTACTCTCCCCTTATCCTCCATTCTCCACCTATTAATGCCTTACCTCAAATGCTCCCTCTTTCACGAAACCACTCTTGAGTTTATCCTCCAGATATTTGCCCTCATTTATTTGAATCCTTAAAGACTTTGTCTCATTTATCTTTGTATCTCCTGTTGTATCTAATACAGAATTTAGTTGAACAATAAATATTTTTGAATGTAATTTAATCTAGAGTAATTTGATTCTCACAATACCCTTGCAAGATAGGTAGAACTGGTATTATTGACCTCATTTTATCAACTAAGAAACTGAGATTTAGAGAAATTAATGATGATCACCTAACTGGCCCAAGAGCTGGCCATGAGGAGAGCACAGAGTGGGAGAGGAGAACCAGCGTCTACCAGCATCATTTCCTGGCTCAGTATGCTTTAAGCAGATCTGCTTTTAAACAGCCTTTAAAAGGAACGTGCTGGGTCATAAAAAACAAAAAACTTCTGCATGTAGGAAGAGGATAAGGTCTTTAACGATATTTTCCTGCTTTGATCTTTCCTTTAGTAGGGCATACGTCATATTTTCCTTTTAACCAGCATACATCCATCACCATACACCATCTTACCCAGATGTCTTATGTGTCTAGAATCTGTTCTTATGCTTTAATGTCACCATTCCCATCTAGTCAAGGCCCCCTCTGTAGTGGGGAGTATACAATTGCTGTGGTTCTTTAATTGCCCCTTTCACCATATGGATCCCTCCACCTTCCAGTTAATTTTCCACATGAATGCTAATAAACCTTTCAAAAATGTCATCGTTTACATACCTGCCAACACCACCCCACAATATTTTTTAATGGCTGTCCTCTGATTCCAGAATAGGATCAAATTCTTCAGCCTGAAATTCCATCTGCTCACAGCCTCATCACCAACCTCATTTCCAACCTTTCCTTGTACTAGTCCTCAAAGGAGCCTTGTGTTCTTTAAGCTCAGTGTTCTCTCCCCTCTTAGTCAACTCTGCTATTTAAAAATGTCTTCTCCTTTCTTCACCTTTTATCTAAATGCTACACTATCTTCAAAGCACAGCTCAAAGGCTACCTTCACTCTGAAGTTTTACCATATACATCATCCTTTGGTAATCACTCTTCCCTTGAATTCCCTTTAGCACTATTCATATGCTACCTGACTATCTTTTAAGGTACATATACTCACTGACCCCAAATAAATCTTTAATCGTCCCAAACTGAAGCTGTATAGCCATTAAACAGTAACTCTCCACTCGCCCCAGCCACTGTTTTAAAAAATCTCCTCTTGTGATTATACTGTGCACTATGATTGAGAAACTCTGATTTATAGGTTAGCCCATCCATCCTCAGCTCTAGCCCCATGTTACCACTGAGCCTTAGAAATCATTGTTGACTGCACTGTGCCACAGGTGGTGACATTCTGTGGTATCTTGTTAGCAAGCTTTCCTAAACTTTTCATTGGGGCAGTTGACTGTGTACATGGCTCCTTTCTGCTCAGGTTTCTGGTGTTACCCAGATCTGTGTGACTCTTGTTGTTCACAGCACTAAGGGACTCAAGCTCTGTTTTCCAGCTCACTCTCTGAGTCTTGTCCCGTATTTCTCAGGGTTTGGTCCCCAACTTGTTTAGGTTTTCTTTTTTCAAAAAAAATTCTGGAATGTCCTGGATTTGCATCTTCATAATCATCCTCTCCAATACATTCCTGCCTGAAGGGGAGGATGAAGCTTTTTCTTTGTGGTAGTCATTCTACATCATTCATTGCCCATGAGGTGTCAAGTGACCATTATGTTAAAGAAACGTGTAAGACCCTGGGCATTTTAGAAGGCACTAATTATTGATAGCGGGAAAAGGTGATGAACAAATCTTAAGCTTTCCATTTCAGGATAATGAACTGATTCTTAACTTTTTTAGCTGCTAAAATATCTAGAATGCATTATTTATTCATTGCTCTTCTATCATAACATAGAACTTGATGAGAATGAGGAGAAATAGAGAGGGGTTAAATAGACTTATTTAAAATTTTGAAGTTACAATGTTGAAGTTGTAAGCCTACTTCCACTCATGTTTGAAATTAAGGCAACAACATATGTCAAGGAAGAGTAAAGAACAAAAAGTAAGGTGCAATTATTTAGACTTTTTATCATTGACTTACCTACTGAGCACCTGCTACCATACGAGATACAGAGAGAAGTTCAAAAATGAAAATGCATGGTCCTGAGGACCTTCAAGATGGCGAGGGAGTAAGACGTGGAGATCACCTTCCTCCCCACAAATACATCAGAAATACATCTACATGTGGAACAACTCCTACAGAACTCCTACTGAACGCTGGCAGAAGACCTCAGACTACCCAAAAGGCAAGGAACTCCCCACGTACCTGGGTAGGGCAAAAGAAAAAAGGAAATACAGAGACAAAAGAATAGGGACTGGACCTGCACATCAGGGAGGGAGCTGTGAAGGAGGAAAAGTTTCCACACACTAGGAAGACCCTTCACTGGTGGAGATGGGGATAGGCGGGGGGGCTTCGGAGCCACCGAGGAGAGTGCAGCAACAGGCGTGCAGAGGGCAAAGCGAAGAGATTCCCACACAGAGGATCCAGAGGGCAAAGCGAAGAGATTCCCGCACAGAGGATCCAGAGGGCAAAGCGAAGAGATTCCCGCACAGAGGATCGGGGCCGACCAGCACTCACCAGCCTGAGAGGCTTGTCTTCTCATCCACCAGGGCGGGTGGGGGCTGGGAGCTGAGGCTCGAGCTCTGGACGTCAGATTGCAGGGAGAGGACTGGGGTTGGCTGCATGAACACAGCCTGAAGGGGGCTAGTGCGCCACAGCTAGCCAGGAGGGAGTTCGGAGAAAAGTTTGGACCTGCCTAAGAGGCAAGACACCATCGTTTCGGGGTGCACGAGGAGAGGGGACTCAGAGCACTGCCTAAATGAGCTCCAGACACAGGCATGAGCGTGGCTATCAGCGCAGACACCAGAGACGGGCACGAAATGCTAACACTGCTGCTGCAGCCACCAAGAAGCCTGTGTGCAAGCACAGGTCACTATCCACACCTCCCCTCCCGGGAGACTGTGCAGCCCGCCACTGCCAGGGTCCTGTGATCCAGGGAAAACTTCCACAGGAGAACACACGGCACACCTCAGGCTGTTGCAATGGCATGCCGGCCTCTGCCACCGCAGGCTCGCCCCGCATTCCATATCCCTCCCTCCCCCCAGCCTGAGTGAGTCAGCGCCCCCCAGTCAGCTGCTCCTTTAACCCCCTCCTGTCTGGGTGAAGAACAGACACCAGAGGGCGACCTACATGCACAGGCGGGGGCCAAATCCAAAGCTGAACCCCGGGAGCTGTGCGAACAAAGAAGAGAAAGAGAAATCTCTCCCAGCAGCCTCAGGAGCAGTGGATTAAATCTCCACAATCAACCTGACGTACCCTGCATCTGTGGAATGCAGTGAATAGACAATAAATCATCCCAAAACTGAGGCGGTGGACTTTGAGAGCAACTGTAGACTTGGGGTTTGCTGTCTGCATCTAATTTGTTTCTAGTTTTATGTTTATCTTAGTTTAGTATTTAGAGCTTATTATCATTGGTAGATTTGTTTATTGATTTGGTTGCTCTCTTCCTTTTTTAAAATATATATATTTTTTTTCCTTTTACTCTTTTTGTGAGTGTGTATGTGTATGCTTCTTTGTGTGATTTAGTCTGTATAGGTTTGCTTTTACCATTTGCCCTAGTGTTCTGTCTGTCTGTTTTTTTACTAAAGATTTTAGAGCTTGTTATTGTTGGTGGATGTGTTTATTGGGTTGGTTGCTCTCTTCTTTTATTTTTTAAATTACTTTTTAATTTTTTAAATATTTTTTAATATTCTTTTAAACTTTTAATTTTAATAACTTTATTTTTTTCTTTCTTTCTTTCTTTTTTACTTTTCTCCCCTTTCTTCTCAGCCATGCGGCTGACAGGGTCTTGGAGCTCTGGCCAGGTGTCAGGCCTGAGCCTCTGAGGTGGCAGAGCCAAGTTCAGGACACTGGTCCAACAGAGACCTCCCAGTCCCTCATAATATCAATCAGCGAGACCTCTCCCAGAGATGTCCATCTCAACACTAAGACCCAGCTCCACTCAACAACCAGCAAGATCCAGTGCTGGACACCCCATGCCAAACAACTAGCAAGATAGGAACACAACCCCATCCATTAGCAGAGAGGCTGACTAAAATCATAATAAGTTCACAGACACCCCAAAACACACCACCAGACACGGCCCTGCCCACCAGAAAGACAAGATCCAGCCTCATCCACCAGAACACAGGCATGAGTCCCCTCCACCACAAATGAAGAGGAAATAGGCACTGTACCTGAAAAAGAATTCAGAATAATGATAGTAAAGATGATCCAAAATCTTGGAAATAGAATGGAGAAAATATAAGAAACGTTTCACAAGGACTTAGAAGAAGAAAAGAGCAAAGAAACAATGATGAACAACACAATAAATGAAATTAAGAATTCTCTAGAAGGACTCAATAGCAGAATAACTGAGGCAGAAGAATGGATAAGCGACCTGGAAGATAAAATAGTGGAAATAACTTGTGCAGAGCAGAATAAAGAAAAAAGAATGAAAAGAATTGAGGACAGTCTCAGAGACCTCTGGGACAACATTAAATGACCAAGATTTGAATTATAGGTGTCCCAGAAGAAGAAGAGAAAGAGAAAGGGACTGAGAAAATATTTGAAGATATTATAGTTGAAAACGTCCCTAATTTGGGAAAGGAAATAGTCAGTCAATTCCAGGAAGCACAGAGAGTCCCATACAGGTTAAATCCAAGGAGAAACACGCCAAGACACATATTAATCAAACTATCAAAAATTAAATACAAACACTAAATATTGAAAGCAGCAAGGGAAAAACAACAACTAACATACAAGGGAATCCCCATAAGGTTAACAGCTGATCTTTCAGCAGCAACTCTGCAAGCCAAAAGGGTGTGGCAAGACATACTTAAAGGAATGAAAGGGAAAAACCTACAACCAAGATTGCTCTACCCAGCAAAGATCTCATTCAGATTTCTTTTTTCATTCAGATTTGATTGAGAAATTTAAACCTTTACAGACAAGCAAAAGCTAAGAGAATTCAGCACCACCAAACCAGCTTTACAAAAAAATGCTAAAGGAACTTCTCTAAGCAGGAAACACAAGAGAAGGAAAAGACCTACAATAACAAAGCCAAAACAATTAAGAAAATGGTAATAGGAACATATATACCGATAATTACCTTAAATGTAAATAGATTTACAATCTATTTACAATCAAAAGACACAGACTGGCTGAATGAATAAGGAACAAGACCTGTACATACACTGTCTATAAGAGACCCACTTCAGACCTAGGGACACATACAGACTGAAAGTGAGGGGATGGAAAAAGATATTCCATGCAAATGGAAATCAAAAGATAGCTGGAGTAGCAATACTCATATCAGATGAAATAGACTTTAAAATAAAGAATGTTACAAGAGACAAGGAAGGACACTACATAATGATGAGGGGATCAGTCAAGAAGAAGATATAACAATTATAAATATATATGCACACAACACAGGAGCACCTCAATACATAAGGCAACTGTTAACACCTGTAAAAGAGGAAATTGACAGTAACACAATAACAGTGTGGGACTTTAACACCTCACTTACACCAATGGACAGATGATCCAAACAGAAAATTAATAAGGAAACACAAGCTTTAAATGACACAATAGACCAGATAGATTTAATGGATATTTATACAACATTCCATCCGAAAACAGCATATTACACTTTCTTCTCAAGTGCGCACGGAACATTCTTCAGGATAGATCACATCTTCGGACACAAATCAAGCCTCAGTAAATTTAGGAAAATTGAAATCATATCAAGCATCTTTTATGACCATAACGCTATGAGATTACAAATCAATTACAGGGAAAAAATCGTAAAAAACACAAACACATGGAGGCTAAACAATACGTTACTAAATAACCAAGAGATCCCTGAAGAAATCAAAGAGG
>NC_041224.1:50014861-50016139 GCF_002837175.3 Physeter macrocephalus
ATTCCAGGAAGCACAGAGAGTCCCATACAGGTTAAATCCAAGGAGAAACACGCCAAGACACATATTAATCAAACTATCAAAAATTAAATACAAACACTAAATATTGAAAGCAGCAAGGGAAAAACAACAACTAACATACAAGGGAATCCCCATAAGGTTAACAGCTGATCTTTCAGCAGCAACTCTGCAAGCCAAAAGGGTGTGGCAAGACATACTTAAAGGAATGAAAGGGAAAAACCTACAACCAAGATTGCTCTACCCAGCAAAGATCTCATTCAGATTTCTTTTTTCATTCAGATTTGATTGAGAAATTTAAACCTTTACAGACAAGCAAAAGCTAAGAGAATTCAGCACCACCAAACCAGCTTTACAAAAAAATGCTAAAGGAACTTCTCTAAGCAGGAAACACAAGAGAAGGAAAAGACCTACAATAACAAAGCCAAAACAATTAAGAAAATGGTAATAGGAACATATATACCGATAATTACCTTAAATGTAAATAGATTTACAATCTATTTACAATCAAAAGACACAGACTGGCTGAATGAATAAGGAACAAGACCTGTACATACACTGTCTATAAGAGACCCACTTCAGACCTAGGGACACATACAGACTGAAAGTGAGGGGATGGAAAAAGATATTCCATGCAAATGGAAATCAAAAGATAGCTGGAGTAGCAATACTCATATCAGATGAAATAGACTTTAAAATAAAGAATGTTACAAGAGACAAGGAAGGACACTACATAATGATGAGGGGATCAGTCAAGAAGAAGATATAACAATTATAAATATATATGCACACAACACAGGAGCACCTCAATACATAAGGCAACTGTTAACACCTGTAAAAGAGGAAATTGACAGTAACACAATAACAGTGTGGGACTTTAACACCTCACTTACACCAATGGACAGATGATCCAAACAGAAAATTAATAAGGAAACACAAGCTTTAAATGACACAATAGACCAGATAGATTTAATGGATATTTATACAACATTCCATCCGAAAACAGCATATTACACTTTCTTCTCAAGTGCGCACGGAACATTCTTCAGGATAGATCACATCTTCGGACACAAATCAAGCCTCAGTAAATTTAGGAAAATTGAAATCATATCAAGCATCTTTTATGACCATAACGCTATGAGATTACAAATCAATTACAGGGAAAAAATCGTAAAAAACACAAACACATGGAGGCTAAACAATACGTTACTAAATAACCAAGAGATCCCTGAAGAAATCAAAGAGGAAATCAAAAAATACCTA
>NC_041224.1:50016513-50016965 GCF_002837175.3 Physeter macrocephalus
AAACAAAGAAAACAATAGCAAAGATCAATAAAAGTAAAAGCTGGTTCTTTGAGAAGATAAAAATAATTGATAAACCATTAGCCAGACTCCTCAAGAGAAAGAGGGAGAGGACTCAAATCAATAAAATTAGAAATGAAACAGGAGAAGTTACAACAGACACTGCAGAAATACAAAGCATCCTAAGAGACTACTACAGGCAACTCTATGCCAATAAAATGGACAACCTGGAAGAAATGGACAAATATTTAGAAAGGTATTGCCTTCCATGACTGAACCAGGAAGAAATAGATTATATGAACAGACCAATCACAAGTAATGAAATTGAAACTGGGATTTAAAATCTTCCAACAAACAAAAGTTCAGGACCAGATGGCTTCACAGGTGAATTCTATCAAACATTTAGAGAAGAGCTAACACCCATCCTTCTCAAACTCTTCCAAAAATTTGCAGAG
>NC_041224.1:50017002-50018549 GCF_002837175.3 Physeter macrocephalus
AGGGATGCAAGGATTCTTCAATATAAGTAAATCAATCAATGTGATACACCATATTAACAAATTGAAGAAGAAAAACCATATGATCATCTCAATAGATGCAAAAAAGCTTTTGACAAAATTCAACACCTATCTATGATAAAAACTCTCCAGAAAGTGTGCATAGAGGGAACCTACCTCAACATAATAATGGCCATATATGACAAACTCACAGCAAACATCATTCTCAATGGTGAAAAACTGAAAGCATTTCCTCTAAGATCAGGAAAAAGACAAGGATGTCCACTCTCAACACAATTATTCAACATAGTTTTGGAGTTCCTAGCCACAGCAATCAGAGAAGAAAAAGAAAAAAAGGAATACAATTTGGAAAAGAAGAAGTAAAACTGTCACTCGTTGCAGATGACATGATACTATACACAGAGAATCCTAAACATGCCACCAGAAAACTACTAGAGTTAATCAATGAACTTGGTAAAGTTTTAGGATACAAAATTAATGCACAGAAATCTCTTGCATTCCTATACACTAATGAAGAAAAATCTGCAAGAGAAATTAAGGAAACACTCCCATTTCCATTACAATAAAAAGAGTAAAATACCTAGGAATAAACCTACCTAAGGAGACAAAAGAACTGTATGCAGAAAACTATAAGATGCTGGTGAAAGAAATTAAAGATGATACAAACAGATGAAGAGATATACCATGTTCTTGAATTGGAAGAATCAATATCGTGAAAATGACTATACTACCCAAAGCAATCTACAGATTCAGTGCAATCCCTATCAAATTACCAATGGCATTTTTTACAGAACTAGAACAAAAAAATCTTAAAATTTGTATGGAGACACAAAAACCCCGAATAGCCAAAGCGGTCTTGAGGGAAAAAATGCAGCAGGAGGAATCAGGCTCCCTGACTTCAGACTATGCTACAAAGCTACAGCATTCAAGACAGTATGATACTGGCACAAAAACAGAAATACAGATCAATGGAACAGGATAGAAAGCCCAGCGATAAACCCACGCAGATATGGTCACCTTATCTTTGACAAAGGAGGCAAGAACATACAATGGAGAAAAGACAGCCTCTTCAATAAGTGGTGCTGGGAAAACTGGACAGCTACATGTAAAAGAACGAAATTAGAACACTCCCTAACACCATACACAAAAATAAACTGAAAACGGATTAGAGACCTAAATGTAAGGCCAGACACTATAAATCTCTTAGAGGAAAACATAGGAAGAACACTCTTTGATAATCACAGCAAGATCCTTTTTGACCCGCCTCGTAGAGAAAGGGAAATAAAAACAAAAATAAACAAATGGGATCTAATTAAACTTAAAAGCTTTTGCACAGCAAAGGAAACCATAAACAAGACGAAAAGACAACCCTCAGAATGGGAGAAAATATTTGCAAAGGAAGCAACTGACAAAGGATTAATCTCCAAAATAGACAAACAGCTCATGCAGCTCAATATCAAAAAAACAAACCACCCAATCCAAAAATGGGCAGAAGACCTAAATAGACATTTCTCCAAAGAAGATATACA
>NC_041224.1:50022624-50023443 GCF_002837175.3 Physeter macrocephalus
CTTCCAAGACTGAACCAGGAAGAAATAGAAAATATAAACAGACCAATCACAAGCACTGAAATTGAGACTGTGATTAAAAATCTTCCAACAAACAAAAGCCCAGGACCAGATGGCTTCATAGGTGAAATCTATCAAACATTTACAGGAGAGCTAACACCTATCCTTCTCAAACTCTTCCAAAATATAGCAGAGGGAGGAACACTCCTAAACTCATTCTATGAGGCCACCATCACTCTGATACCAAAACCAGACAAAGATGTCACAAAGAAAGAAAACTACAGGCCAAGGTCACTGATGAAAATAGATGCAAAACTCCTCAACAAAATACTAGCATACAGAATCCAACAGCACATTAAAAGGATCATACACCATTATCAAGTGGTGTTTATCTCAGGAATGCAAGGATTCTTCAATATACACAAATCCTTCAATGTGATACACCATATTAACAAACTGAAGGATAAAAATATGATCATCTCAAAAATGCCTAAAAAGCTTTTGACAAAATTCAACACCTATCTATGATAAAAACTCTCCAGAAAGTGTGCATAGAGGGAACCTACCTCAACATAATAATGGCCATATATGACAAACTCACAGCAAACATCATTCTCAATGGTGAAAAACTGAAAGCATTTCCTCTAAGATCAGGAAAAAGACAAGGATGTCCACTCTCAACACAATTATTCAACATAGTTTTGGAGTTCCTAGCCACAGCAATCAGAGAAGAAAAAGAAAAAAAGGAATACAATTTGGAAAAGAAGAAGTAAAACTGTCACTCGTTGCAGATGACATGATACTATACACAGAGAATCCTAA
>NC_041224.1:50023453-50039209 GCF_002837175.3 Physeter macrocephalus
AATGACTATACTACCCAAAGCAATCTACAGATTCAGTGCAATCCCTATCAAATTACCAATGGCATTTTTTACAGAACTAGAACAAAAAAATCTTAAAATTTGTATGGAGACACAAAAACCCCGAATAGCCAAAGCGGTCTTGAGGGAAAAAATGCAGCAGGAGGAATCAGGCTCCCTGACTTCAGACTATGCTACAAAGCTACAGCATTCAAGACAGTATGATACTGGCACAAAAACAGAAATACAGATCAATGGAACAGGATAGAAAGCCCAGCGATAAACCCACGCAGATATGGTCACCTTATCTTTGACAAAGGAGGCAAGAACATACAATGGAGAAAAGACAGCCTCTTCAATAAGTGGTGCTGGGAAAACTGGACAGCTACATGTAAAAGAACGAAATTAGAACACTCCCTAACACCATACACAAAAATAAACTGAAAACGGATTAGAGACCTAAATGTAAGGCCAGACACTATAAATCTCTTAGAGGAAAACATAGGAAGAACACTCTTTGATAATCACAGCAAGATCCTTTTTGACCCGCCTCGTAGAGAAAGGGAAATAAAAACAAAAATAAACAAATGGGATCTAATTAAACTTAAAAGCTTTTGCACAGCAAAGGAAACCATAAACAAGACGAAAAGACAACCCTCAGAATGGGAGAAAATATTTGCAAAGGAAGCAACTGACAAAGGATTAATCTCCAAAATAGACAAACAGCTCATGCAGCTCAATATCAAAAAACCAAATAACCCAATCCAAAAATGGGCAGAAGACCTAAATAGACATTTCTCCAAAGAAAATATACAGATCGCCAACAAACACATGAAAGGATGTTGCACAGCAAAGGAAACCATAAACAAGACGAAAAGACAACCCTCAGAATGGGAGAAAATATTTGCAAAGGAAGCAACTGACAAAGGATTAATCTCCAAAATAGACAAACAGCTCATGCAGCTCAATATCTAAAAACCAAATAACCCAATCCAAAAATGGGCAGAAGACCTAAATAGACATTTCTCCAAAGAAAATATACAGATCGCCAACAAACACATGAAAGGATGGTCAACATCACTAATCTTAGAGAAATGCAAATCAAAACTACAATGAAGTATCACCTCACACCATCAGAATGGCCATCATCAAAAAATCTACAAACAATAAATGCTGGAGAGGGTGTGGAGAAAAGGGAACCCTCCTGCACTGTTGGTGGGAATGTAAATTGATACAGCCACTATGGAGAACAGTATGGAGGTTTCTTGAAAAACTAAAAATACAACTACCATATGACCCAGAAATCCCACTACTGAGCATATACCCTGAGAAAACCATAATTCAAAAAGAGTCATGTACCACAATGGCTATTTACAACAGCCAGGACATGGAAGCAGCCTAAATGTCCATCAACTGATGAATGGATAAAGAAGATGTGGCACATATATACAATGGAATATTACTCAGCCATAAATAGAAACAAAATTGAGTTATTTGTAGTGAGGTGGATGGACCTAGAGACTGTCATACAGAAGTAAGTCAGAAAGAGAAAAACAAATACCGTGTGCTAACACAGATATATGGAATAAAAAAAAAAAAAAAGGTTCTGAAGAACCTAGGGGCAGGATAGGAATAAAGACGCAGATGTAGAGAATGGACTTGAAGTCACAGGGAAGGGGAAGTGTAAGCTGGGAAGAAGTGAGAGAGTGGCACGGACATATATACACTACCAAATGTAAAACAGATAGCTAGTGGGAAGCAGCCGCATAGCACAGGGACATCAGTTCGGTGCTTTGTTACCACCTAGAGGGGTGGGATAGGGAGGGTGGGAGGGAGACACAAGAGGGAGGGGATATGGGGATATATGTATACGTATAGCTGATTCACTTTGTGATACAGCAGAAACTAACACACCATTGTAAAGCAATTATACTCCCATAAAGATGTTTAAAAAAAAGAAAAGAAAAGAAAATGCATGGTCCTACCCTCTAGGAGCTTACAATATAGTACTGGAAAGACAAAATAAACAGTTTACAAAGTAAAATTATTAGCAAAAATAAAGAGTGATATGCATAAGGTATAGTGAGAGTAAAGAGAAAAAGGAAGATCCACTCCAATTGTGTAAAATCAGGAAAGACTTGATGGCAGAAATAAAATTTGAGGAACATTTCTGACGGCAGGTACAATTTAAGTATGTCAGGGTTGTAGAAATATCTGTCCAGTGTTCTAGAATAGTATTAACAAAAGGATAGAGTCTGGCTGGAACACAGTTTCCTTAGTGGAATAGCTAGGGAGAAGCACAGATTAAGGGCATTTCTTACTAGACTATGGGGAACCATTAATCTTTCTATCCAGATGAGTGTCATAATTAGAGTTGTGTTTCAGGTACATGAATTTGACCACAATGTGTTGGTTGAATTGGAATAGAGAAGATTATAGACAGGCAAAAAGCAATACTAGATTGCCTTCTAAAGTTTACATTCTTACTCTTACATAAATGGCAGCTTGATAGAGTGGAAAAAGCACTGGATTTTAAGTCAGAAGGCATTCTCTGACTATGTCTCTTACTAGCTGTGACTTTGGCATGTTAGTTAATATCTGTATCCTCAGTTTCTTTTCCTGGTAAGTGGAATTAATACCTGTCTTTTAGAATCGCTTTGGTAAATGAGATTCGCCTCGGAACACAATGCCTTGTACAAAGTAAGTGCTCAATGAATGGTTGGTTTCCCTCCTTTTCTACCGAATTCATATTTGAAAGGTGTTTGTTTCTGTGACTGTCTTTTAATACAGCTTGAGTTTGTGAACACCCACATAGTTCATTTCAGTATTTTAGATGATGCCAAAGTCTGTGACACAGAAAGCAAGATTACATGACGTTTACACTTGGGAGAATACGTTTACAATCAGGAAATGAACAGGTCTTTGGGTTCTCCAGACAGTCTGAGTTTGTTCAACATTCATTTAACAAATATTTATTGAGCCCCTACATGGGTCTGTGACTGTGCAAGAAGATAACAAAAGTAGATACAACTCAGTCCTGCTCTGAAGAAGTTCCAAGTCAAATATCAGAGATATATCAATACACAGATAATTTACGAGTTTATGATAAGTGCTAGGAGAAGTTTATACAAAGTGTTACGGGAGCACAAAAGAATGTGTAACTAGCTGAGTTTGCGGTGGTCATGGAAAGCTTCACAAGGAAGTAATCCTTTTAGATAAGTCTTGGAGTGTTCATCTGCTACACAGGTGAAGAAAGAACATAACTGGCAGGGGAAATAGTGTGTAAAAATATGAAGAAGGGAGGGATTACATTTGACTGCCTTTAACTGAAAACAAAAATAACAGGTTTAAACAAAGTTGGGCTTTATTTTTCGTATATATGAGGAAACCTAGAGGTTCAAGGATGTCAGGTCCTAGGTCTTTGAGATTCTTTTGGTCTATATTCCAAAAGAAGCTGAGAAATCAGTTTTCCTTTATTTATTTATTTTACCTTTTTTAAGTTGGGCACAAAATTACCCCCAACAAAATAAAAATTCTGTTAAAAAGCAAGAAAGTGGAGATGATATTTGGTGTAGGCAACTAACAGCACTGCTCTAGCATTTTTAGGGGATTACAAATAGTCAGTGTGGCAGGATGATGGAATTTCAGAGAGTGATAGATGAGGCTGGAGAGGCAAGCAGATGAGGCAAGGGAAGATCTAAAAGTTTATTTGTGCAATTTTTTCATGAGAAGTCCAAGGTTCCATTGATGGGATATCAGGAAGATTTGCTTAGTTACAGCCACAGCAATAGGAATGAAAAGTTCTTCATTCCTATCACATTTTGGCCAATTGATCAGAAACCTCCCAAGTCCTTGAAATGTAGCCAAGGGCAGGGTTCCCGCAGGAAATACTGGTTGTTTTGTATAGGCTGCAATGACCTGTTTTTAATCTCATGCCTTGTTAAATGATAAAAGTCACCACAGCCAACAATGTTTCTTTTTTCTTTTGTCCCTCTATTCCTTTCTTCTTTTTGCCTTGAATTTACACCAGTGTGTGGCCCAGTGACTTCATTTCTTCTTCTTAATGAGTTTTCAGCCAGATTCCAAACCCGTGACTGAAAGCCAGGCATGTTATTTCTAGGTTCCAAAGTTTCTGAGACTTAATTTTTTAAAAAATATTTTTCAAGTTTCCATTGTTCTGTCACATCTTTGCAACTCCTCTTCCTCTTCCCCTGCAGCTTTCCACAGTTCCCTATAAGAAACTCCTTTAGCACATTCCCCTTCTCCCTCCCGACTTCTTCCCTTCCTGCACACTCTTATTCTCTCTTGCAGAAGGAAAGGTCAGGGAAGCGTTTAGTTACCTGTAGAGTTAAGTGCTTTCTAGTTCCTGACTAAACCCCTCCTACCACCAAATTAAACCTATATCCAACATTGCTGATATAAATAATATTTTGATGATTCTTTTTTTCATCTCAAAAGCAATGCCTTTTTCTTATAAAAAACTTGAAAAATACAGACCAACCAGAAAAGAAATGGGACTCATCCATAATCCCACCATCCAAAAATACCCACTATTAACACTTTGGTATATGCTCTTTCCTTTTAATCTTTCTGTTATGCAAATAGATTGTGTACATTTTTTTATGATATCATTCTGTATATATTGCCTTGTAACCTGCTTTTAGTTAAAAATGCACCATAATTGCTTTCTTTTTTAGCGATTCTTAAAATTTTGAATTTAATATTATTTAAATTACATATATATGCGTGCATATGTATAGATATGTATACATATATATTATAGTTTGAAAATCAAATACTATGACATAATGAAAAATAGCAGCAGGTCCCTGCCCCACTCTGCCCCATCCTCCATGTTCATTCCTCAGGGTCAGACACTTGCAACTGTCTTAATTGTTTCTCTTTGAATAGATCTCTGTATTTCTAAATAATAATAATCATAACATTTATGATTACTTGTGGGTTTTAAATTTCAGACACTGAAAATGTCTACTATAATGGAAGACAAGGACTTAGAACTCATAAACTCTTCCCTGAATGCACATAGGTATTTCCTCTCCTCTTGGAGTTATATAACAGTTTTCACTAAATCATCATTTAGTGTTTACATTAAAATGACATCAACACTGTGAATGTACTTAATGTCACTAACTGTACACTTCACATGGTTAAAATTGTACATTTTATGTTACGTATATTTTAGCACAAGTTTAAAAAAATAGCTGCACAAAATAAATGATATCAACATTGTTCAGTTAGTCATTTAATACACTCTGCTACATTTCTAGTACAACTTTTATTTTTCCTAGAGTCGGTAATTGTCTTATGGATTTTTTCCCCGTATTTGCTTAGTTTTTATGGAACTGATCCCAAACTTTCCAACAGAACTATAAAGCCTAAATCAGTACAGCTAAATACATCAGTTCCTTTTGTATGTGTGTGATAACACCCCTTTTGGAATCCTCCATAATCCTGCTCCTATCTGAACTGGAAACAACCTTTGGGACTTCCCTGGTGATGCAGTGGGTAGGACTCTACACTCCCAGTGCAGGGGGTCCGGGTTTGATCCCCAGTCAGGGAACTAGATCCCACATGCATGCCGCAATTAAGAGTTCACATGCCACAACTAAGGAGCCCTGGAGCCGCAACTAAGGAGCCTACATGCTGCAGCTAAGAAGCCAGGGAGCTGCAGATAAGGAGCTTGCCTGCCGCGACTAAGACCCGGTACAACCAAATAAATAAATACATAAACATCAAAAAAAAGAAAAAGAAACAACCTTTGTTTCCATCTCTTGTTTCCTGAACCCCAACACTCTTTTCTTGTTTTATTGCCTTATTGATGAAGCATATACTTGGGTAACTTCTGGGAAAACTCTATATGGAAGGTAAATTTTTAGTGCTCATGAATGGCTGAAAATGTCTATTATAAACTACCTTCACTTGATTGGTAGTTTGGCCAAGTATAGAACTTTATGTTGCAAATAATTTTCACTCAGAATTTTGCAGGCCTTACTCCACTGTTTTTTAGTTTCCAGGACTGCTGTTGATATATCTGCCATTCTGATTAACTGAAAAATTTCCATGTTATCTGGTTTGTTTGTGTGGGTTTTTTTCTCTTTAAGATTCTCTCTTCATGCCTGGGGATTTGAAATTCCACAGTGGAATGCCTTGGTATGGATCATTTTTTCATTCAGTGTCTGGGTCACTTATGTTCTTTATGCTCTTTCAGTTTGGAAATTTGTTTCCTTTTGTTCTGGGAAATTTTGTTTTTCTGTGATCACCTCTGTCCTCCACTTCACTTTTGTTTTTGTTTTTTCTTTTTGGAGCTTAAATTGCTCAGATATTGGCTCTTTTGGATTGATAATTTTATCTTGTCTTTTCTTTCGTCTTTTCAATGTCTTATTATTTTCTGGGAGATTTCCTCAACTTTATCTTCTAACTCTTCTATCAATTTTTTCCATGACTATTATCCATGAAAGTTTCATTTTATTTCATTCCTTTCCTTCCTTCCTTCCTTTCTTTATAAAAGAAAATTCTTTTGTGTATCATGGAAGCTAAAGCTATTAATGATTAAAAAAAATTTTTTTTTCTTCTCCAGTTACTGTTTCTGTTTTGTTTTTTTTTTCTAGTTCTTTTGTTTGTTTTGGTCTCTTTGTTGGAAGCATTCCTCAATTGTCTAGTAATCTTTTCTGTTCATATTGAAAGAATCACTAAAAAACTGATTTAATTAGAAGCTCTGTGTGCCCAAGTGAAGCTTGCTGACTGATGAGTTCTCTGCTGTAGAAGGAATAGGACCCCAAATCTAATTGCAACTACTTTCTCTTAGACTGATCAATTTTGCTAGAGGAGAGTCCTCCATTCTCTTATTTAGGGATGTAGGCCTGACCACCAGTCTAGAATGTAGCCTTACACATACTTACATACAGACATTTATTTTCACAAATGAGATCATACTACACATGTTTTCTGAAATTTGTTTTTCATCTAACATTATTATCTAAGACATCTTCCCATGACTGTGTGCATAGGAATACACAGGAATATAAAATGGATGCCTAGAATTACTTAGTATGTATGACCCTTAATTTACTTAAACAGTTTCTAATTGATAAGCATTTGAATATTTTTTCCTTATAACAACACTGCAATTGTAGCTGTATCTTTCTGTACTTGTGCAAGAATATTTGTATAGGGGACTTCCCTGGTGGCGCAGTGGTTAAGAATCCGCCTGCCAATGCAAGGGACAAGGGTTCGAGCCCTGGTCCGGGAAGATCCCACATGCTGCAGAGCAACTAAGCCCGTGCACCACAACTACTGAAGCCTGCGCACCTACAGCCCGTGCTCCACAACAAGAGAAGCCACCACGATGAGAAGCCCGCGCACCGCAACCAAGTGTAGCCCTTGCTTGCCGCAACTAGAGAAAGCCTGCGCGCAGCAACGAAGACCCAACGCAGCCAAAAATAAATAAATTTATTTTTTAAAAAAGAATATTTGTATAATAATTTCTAGAAGTCGAATGGTTGGGTCAAAGAGTGTGCGTATTTAAAATTTTTATCAATGCTGTCAAATTACTCTCCAAGAAAGTTGTACCAATTCACACTACCACCAGTGGTGTGTAAGAGTACCTCCTTATGGGCTTCCCTGGTGGTGCAGTGGTTGAGAATCCGCCTGCCAATGCAGGGGACACAGGTTCGAGCCCTGGTCCTGGAAGATCCCACATGCCGCGGAGCAACTAGGCCCGTGACCCACAACTACTGAGCCTGTGCATCTGGACCCTGTGCTCCGCAACAGGAGAAGCCGCGATAGTGAGGGGCCTGTGCACCGCGATGAAGAGTGGCCCCCGCTAGCTGCAACTAGAGAAAGCCCTTGCACAGAAACGAAAACCCAACACAGCAAAAATAAATTAATTAATAAACTCCTAACCCCAACATCTAAAAAAAAAAGAGTGCCTGCTTAATTATATTCTTTTTTTTTTTTTTAGATTTCAAAATTTTTATTACAAAATTACCAGCAGTCTTAAGCATTTCAACAATGCTTATGAACTCTACTTTGCTGACACAAACAAGGCTATTCAAAAAGCAGGACCTGTCTGAAGTGGACTATTGTATGTCCTGAGATCCACAGAGGCCACCCTGCTCAGGACCCATTTGTGACTCTGTCTTCTTCCATCTCCTCTTCACCATCATCAGTGGGGCCTGATCTGCATTCTCTGCCACGTATCTGACCGGACTGAAGCAAGCCCTTCAGCTGCTCCACTTCAGGCAAAGTTGACGTGTTTGCTATAGCATTCTTGATTGCTTCCACATACCCTGGAGATGGCCCACCTTTTTTTGTCAGTTGGCAAACCAGCACCTGGATTGAAAGTTTTGCTTCTCCTGGCAATATCCTTTGCAAGTTGTGCACCCTGTTTGCCCTTGAACATTTTCTCTGCTTCCTGATGCTCTTTTAGTTTCACCTTCTGGAAATCCAGTACTCTGATTTGTGGAACTTTATAAATCACATATAGTCTGTAATGCTTCTTATTTGTTACAGGATTTCTTAGAATACTTCGATAAGTCAATGATTTGAGAGATGCCAAAGGGTCCAGATCACCCAATTCCATAAGACTGTTGTTGGTGAGAATGAGTTCTGTCAGACAGGGCAGAGCCTGATCAAGTCCCTCACCTATACGGCATATTCTGTTGTTGTTCACTAATAATGTTTTCAGTCTTCTCAACAAAGGAAAACCATCCAGTTTCCTGATTTCATTGTCAGAAAAATCAATGGCATCAAACTGGTCTAAGGTAGCGCCTAGATTTTCAATGACAGGAATTTTATACCCCCGCAGGTCCAGCTCGCGGTCCCGCACGGCGTTGGTGTATTGCGCCGCCTGCTCTATCAGCTCCACCGTCAGTTTCACCATCCTGACGCCTCCTGCCCGCCGCGCCACCCGCCTGCTTAATTATATTCTTGAAAATTCTGGGTATTAAACTTTCTCAACTTCGCTATTTTGACAGGACTTTCTGAAGCGCATCTAGTTCTCGCTATAAAATACATTTCTTTAATTATTAGTGAGGTTAAACAACTTTCTACTATTTTTATTAGCCATTTGCATCTTAGTATAAACTTTTTCTTTGAATTCACTGCACATTTTTCTATTGGGTGATTAATCTTTCTCTTATTGTTCAATTTTTCTGTACGTTAAAGAAATTAGGCCTGTGACCATTATTTACTCTATTTGACTTTTTTTTCACTTTCTTTCTTCCTAGGTTTATTTTTTCCTAATAGAAAATTTATATATATATTTAATATATTTATATTATATATTTTTATATATGTTTCATCAAGTGTTTCATGATAGTTTTCATTATATGGAGGCACTATAATTTATTTAAACAGTCCTCTATTATTAGAATTTTATGTTGTTTCCCATTTCCTGAAGGCCACATCCTCATGCTTTGTCCTGGACTCCCTGAGAACTGAAGAACAGGTGAGTTTCTTCTCTACAGAGCCTCTTCATAAATATGTAAAAATTTTTCTTCTCTAGTTTAAATAATCATAATGACTTTAACCACATTTCATTTCATTTTTTGGGTTCATTTTTGTTACTCTACTCTCAAATCCTCACTCCCATTTCACATGTGCATTAAAATGCCAGTGCCCAAACTTGGCATGATACTTTAAGGTTGTGACCAATTCTAAGTTTAGCAGAGGGATACTTTCCTAACTCTTAGATGTCACAGACCTATTAATATATTTCACTATCATAGTTAGCTTTGTAAAAACAGCCACACTATACTGCTGACTCATTCGCAGCTGGTGGTCCCAGTCTATCAAATTCATAAAACTAGAAAAAAATGTCTCATGTGTTAGATGAAAGAAAAAAAGATTCAAAAAGAGCCTGGAATGTTGGAACACTGGGCCAAAAGATGAAACTTATCAGGAAGAAATGAAAAGCTTTGCATTGAATTTAAAACTGAAAAAATCCACCTGAGTACAGGATAAGGATAATTTCACTTAACACCTAAACTCTGAAACATTTTCATTTACTGTAAACTTAATACGTATCAGCAAAAATGTAAAACAGCTGCCAACAAATTTAATGTATTTTTGACAGGAAAAATAAATTAATGTCTGACTGTTCACAGTCTCTCCCCTCCCTCCTTCAGCCAAGGAAAGTTCTTGTTTGGCAAGGTCAGTTCCTGAGCCTTTTCAAGAGATTGGGGGCTTGGGTAGGAGGAAAAAATTTGATTGTTCTATTGGAAAATTTGGAAAGTTGCACAAGAAAAAAGTCAGATGCTGAAGACGAGGGGAGGCACTAGAAAGGCAAAAGGCAGTTAAGGGCTAGATAGTAGAGAGGGTTTGGGAGTTTATAAAAGAGAAAAGAAAAATAAATTGGATTAGCTGCAGTGCTGTGGCAAGGGAGGCTTTTTAGATGAAGAAAGAGATTTTAAAGGAAGTGTTGTCATGTGTTATGAATATCATATCATTTTGTGTGTGTTCTAAGAGACTTTAATAAAATTTAAACATTTTTTCCCAACTATTTTTGGATGTCTGACATGTGTATCTTTGGATGGAACTCTGAGCTGAGAAGCTGCCAGGAATATCTGAACTGCATACAGGTTACAAAATCTTACATGACATCAACAGAACTACAGTGTTCACCATGATAAAGATGTCAATCATGTCATTTGGTCATACCTGTATTATCTTCAGCCCTGGGTACCACATTTTTTACAAGGTATACTGGTTTGCTAGGGCTGCCATAATAAAGTACCACAGACTGAGTGGCGTAAATAACAGAAATTTATTTTCTCACAATTCTGTAGGCTAGAAGTTAGAGATCAAGGTGTTGACAAGTTTCTTTTTCTCTGAGGCATCTCTCCCTGGTTTGTACACTGCCATCTTCTCCCAATGTCTTCACATGGCCCTCCTGTTATGTGTAACTGTGTCCTAATCTCCTCTTTTTATATGGACGCCAGTCTTACTGGATTAGGGCCCACCACAATCACCTCATTTAAATTTAATTACCATTGTAAAGACCTTGTCTCCAAATAGTCATATTCTGAGGTACTGGGGGTTAGGATTTTAACATACAAATTTTAAGGGTATACGATTTAGAACATAACACAAGGCTACTGACAAATTCAATCTTTACTCTCATTTTTAGATCCCTTTGAATTTTTTCTTTTTTTTAAAGTTAATTAATTAATTTATTTATTAGATCCCTTTGAATTTTATCTCTGGTCTTTTGGGACTCTGACCCAAATTCTTATAATCTGTAGACAACCAGAATAGTTTCAATTTTTCCACTAAATTATTAATGCACATATTTTCTATTCCACTCAAAGTACATTCTGTACTTTGTTAGGTACATGCAAAATGGTATTATATAAATTGGTCCTGGGGCTTCCCTGGTGGCACAGTGGTTGCGAGTCCGCCTGCCGATGCAGGGGACACGGGTTCGTGCCCCGGTCCAGGAAGATCCCACATGCCGCGGAGCGGCTGGGCCCATGAGCCATGGCTGCTGAGCCTGCGCTCCACAACGGGAGAGGCCACAACAGTGAGAGGCCCACGTACCACAAAAAATAAATAAATAAATAAATAAATAAATTGATCCTTTGGAGATGAAATACATATACACATAAAGAGAAACAATCTCCTTTTCTGCAAAATGAGCAGGTGGACTAGATAATCTGTATGGTCTCTTCCAGTCCTAAAACTCATACAATTCTAGTTCAAGGACAATGAAAGTATGATGTTAAATATAATTTTTTAATATTGGATATGTGTTATGAAGAAAAGGCAGAGATCAAGTTAGGAACTGTGGAAGTTTTTCTCAAAATTTGAGAGGACAATCTAAAATATCTTGAAGGAAAGTCCTTTAGGTTCGATTGCCAACCTAGCGTTAAGCCTTCAGAATCATAATAACTCATACTGACGGCAATTCAGGCACCTAGTTTCATATTGTTTCTTCAACCAGCATTTTCTTTCAGAGTTGTATACGTTTCAAAACTGACCCAGGAGCGTTGACCATGTACATTCATGCCCTGTTGTACATTTCATGTCTCTTCACAGCTATTGGAAAAATGCAGCATATTTCCCATTTCCTTTACTATTATATCTTATAGTTTGTAGAAATAGTAACATTTAATTAGCATTAACTGATTGTCCATGTATTTAGGCAGAGAAGAATAGATAGTAAACTTCTGCAGTACACAGTTAAATATGTAGGTTTGACAGTATTTTACACATTATATTTATTCATATTTCCCAAGCTCATGTGGAAATCTATTCATACTTTTCAACAAACTGGGATTACACAGAAGATCTGCCAAACCTTAAAATTAGTTTTTTAAAATACCTTGTACAAGTCAGAAAATATGTCTCATCTCTTTGAAGGTTGAAGACAGGCTAATATTTTACTTTTCCTTTAAAAAAAAAAAGATAAGGACCAACTATCAGGCAAAAGTTGTGAAAATGTGGCAATAATTCTAGGAGGTTGCTTTCTACAGTGAATTATTACACTTTGAAAGACTTTCATATAGTACCGAGGCTCATTTCTGACGTCAAGTTAAAATCACTTTAGCATTAATCATTTTTATTTATTTTTTTATATTTATTTATTTTTTTGTTTGTTTCTTTGTGTTTGGCTGTGTTGGGTCTTTGTTGCTGAACGCAGGCTTTCTTTTTAGTTGCAGCGAGCGGCAGCTACTCTTCGTTGCGGTGCACAGGCCTCTCATTAAGGTGGCTTCTCTTGTTGCAGAGCACAGGCTCTAGATGTGCGGGCTTCAGTACTTGTGGCACGTAGGCTCAATAGTTGTGGCTCACAGGCTCTAGAGCGCAGGCTCAGTAGTTGTGGCACACGGGCTTAGTTGCTCTGCAGCATGTGGGATCTTCCTGGACCAGGGCTTGAACCCGTGTCCCCTGCATTGGCAGGCGGATTCTTAACCACTGCGCCACCAGGGAAGCCTGCATTAATAATTTTTAAATGAAACATTTTCTGAGGGTGGAAAAGAGCTATATTGGATTTTATCTGGTTATTAAATTTAAAAAGTGCCTTGTATCAAGAAAGTAGATATTGTGCTCAGCATTATTAACATATTCTGTTTAGAAAAATGACATTGTTATTCATATGAAAACAGATTTTGGTCTAGATAAAGTTAAATGCCTTCACAGGTTTCAAACATGCATACATGAAATTATAAAAATTAATTATAGTTCAAGCAAGGGCTTGACTGCTCTGCTGCTATAAGGGAATATTTGATTTATTTATTATTGTAAAGCAAACTGTCCCAGAATTTAATGGCTTAAAATAAAGACTTGGCAAACTTTTTCTGTAAAGGGCCAAATTGTAGATATTTTTAGACTTTGTGGGCTATATAATCTCTGTCACAACTATTCAAGTCGGCTGTTGTAGCACAAAAGCAGACATAAACAATATGTAAACAAAGGGGTGTGGATATATTCCAATATAACTTTATTTATAAAAAGAGACAGTGAGCCAAATTTGGCCCACAGGCTATAATTTATCTCTTGGTTTATTAAAGTCTCAAAATTCTATGGGTTGACATTTTGGGCAGGGCTCTTTGGCGATGACTTGTCTCTGCTCTCCATGGTTGGTTGGGTTGATGCATATGTTTCTAATCAGTTGGCAAGTTGACTAGGGGGCAGAACGGTCTCACTCACATGTCTGGCAGTTGACTGAGGGCCCTCATTTGCCTCCACATGACCTCTGTAGTAGGCTAGCTTGGGGTTTCTCACATGGCAGCTAGATTCCAGAAGGGCAAAAGCAGAAGCTTCAAGTCCTCTTTGAGGCCTCAGCTAGGAAGTCACACAATGTCATGTCACCATATTCTACTGGTCAAATTCTCAAGACTGGCCCAGATTCAAGGTGTTTGGAAATAGACTCTATCTCTTGATGGGAAAAGCTGCAAAGAATTTGTGGTCATTTAAAATTCACCACAGGGAGTAAATTCTGTTAAGTAGAAGAACTGTAATATTGTACACATGAAATATATAAGGTTATAAACCAATGTTACCTCAAAAAAAATAAATTTAAAAAAAAGAGTGAGAGGGCAGACAGCAGAAGCAAGAAGAACTACAATCCTGCAGCCTGTGGAACAAAAACCACATTCACAGAAAGACAGACAAAATGAAAAGGCAGAGGGCTATGTACCAGATGAAGGAACAAGATACAACTCCAGAAAAGCAACTAAATGAAGTGGAGATAGGCAACACTCCAGAAAAAGAATTCAGAATAATGATAGTGAAGATGATCCAAGACCTCGGAAAAAGAATGGAGGAAAAGATTGAGAAGATGCAAGAAATGTTTAACAAAGGCCTCGAAGAATTAAAGAACAAACAAACAGAGATGAACAATACAATAAATGAAATGAAAAATACACTAGAAGGAATCAATAGCAGAATAACTGAGGCAGAAGAACGGATAAGTGACCTGGAAGACAGAATGATGGAATTCACTGCTGCAGAACAGAATAAAGAAAAGAGAATGAACAGAAATGAAGACAGCCTAAGAGACTCTGGGACAACATTAAATGCAACAACATTCGCATTATAGGGGTCCCAGAAGGAGAAGAGAGAGAGAAACGACCAGAGAAAATATTTGAAGAGATTATAGTCAAAAACTACCCTAACATGGGAAAGGAAATAGCCACCCAACTGCAGGAAGCACAGAGAGTCCCATACAGGATAAACCCAAGGAGAAACATGTGGAGACACATAGTAAGCAAAATAGCAAAAATTAAAGACAAAGAAAAATTATTAAAAGCAGCAAGGGAAAAATTACAAATAACATACAAGGGAACTCCCATAAGGTTAACAGCTGATTTCTCAGCAGGAACTCTACTAGCCAGAAGGAAGTGGCATGATATACTTAAAGTGATGAAAGGGAAGAACCTACAATGAAGATTACTCTACCCAGCAAGGATCTCATTCAGATTCGATGGAGAAATCAAAAGCTTTACAGACAAGCAAAAGGTAAGAGAATTCAGCACCACCAAACCAGCTCTACAACAAATGCTAAAAGAACGTCTCTAAGGGGGAAACACAAGAGAAGAAAAGGACCTACAAAAACAAACACAAAACAATTAAGAGAATGGTCATAAGAACATACATATTGATCATTACCCTAAACGTGAATGGATTAAATGCTCCAACCAAAAGACACAGGCTTGCTGAATGGATACAAAAACAAGAGCCATATATATGCTGTCTACAAGAGACCCACTTCAGACCCAGGGACACTTTCAGACTGAGACTGATGGGATGGAAAAAGATATTCCATGCAAATGGAAATCAAAAGAAAGCTGGAGTAGCAATACTCATATCAGATAAAATAGACTTTAAAATAAAGAATGTTACAAGAGACAAGGAAGGACACTACATAATGATGAGGGGATCAGTCAAGAAGAAGATATAACAATTATAAATATATATGCACACAACACAGGAGCACCTCAATACATAAGGCAACGGTTAACAGCTAAAAAAGAGGAAACCGACAGTAACACAGTAATAGTGGGGGACTTGAACATCTCACTTACACCAATGGACAGTTCATCCAAAATGAAAATAAATAAGGAAACAGAAGCTTTAAATGACACAATAGACATGATGCAAAACCTATGGGATGCAGCAAACGCAGTTCTAAGAGGGAAGTTTAGAGCTATACAAGCCTACCTCAAGAAACAAGAAAAATCTCAAATAAACAATCTAACCTTACACCTAAAGGAACTAGAGAAAGAAGAACAAACAAAA
>NC_041224.1:50040625-50041262 GCF_002837175.3 Physeter macrocephalus
TCAATAGATGCAGAAAAAGCTTTTGACAAAATTCAACACCCATTTATGATAAAAACTCTCCAGAAAGTGGGCATAGCGGGAACCTACCTCAACATAATAAAGGCCATATATGACAAACCCATAGCAAACATCCTTCTCAATGGTGAAAAACTGAAAGCATTTCCTCTAAGATAAGGAACAAGACAAGGATGTCCACTCTCGCCACTCTCATTCAACATAATTTTGGAAGTCCTAGCCATGGCAATTAGAGAAGAAAAAGAAATAAAATGAATGCTAATTGGAAAAGAAGAAGTAAAACTGTCACTGTTTGCAGATGACATGATACTATACATAGAGAATCCTAAAGGTGCCACCAGAAAACTACTAGAGCTAATCAATGAATTTGGTAAAGTTGCAGGATACAAAATTAATGCAGAGAAATCTGTTGTATTCCTATACAGTAATGATGAAATACCTGAAAGAGAAATTAAGGAAACACTTCCACTTACCACTGTAATAAAAAGCATAAAATACCTTGGAATAAACCTACCTAGGGAGACAAAAGACCTGTATGCAGAAAACCATAACACACTGATGAAAGAAATTAAAGATGATACCAACAGATGGAGAGATATACCATGTCCTTGGATTGGAAGAA
>NC_041224.1:50042137-50063132 GCF_002837175.3 Physeter macrocephalus
GTAAGTCAGAAAGAGAAAAACAAATATCATATATTAACGCATATATGTGGAACCTAGAAAAATGGTACCGATGAACTGGTTTGCAGGGCAGAAATAGTGACACAGATGTAGAGAACAAATGTATGGACACCAAGGGGGGAAAGCAGCAGGGTGTGGGGGTGGTGGTGTGATGAATTGGGCGATTGGGATTGACATGTATACACTGATGTGTATAAAATTGATGACTAATAAGAACCTGCTGTATAAAAAAATAAAATTAAATTAAAAAATTAAATTAAAAAAAAGAGTGCTATCAATCCTTACAAAACTTTACCAGCTGCTTTTTTACCTTGAAATATCTGTCAGAATCTCATGTATTTTGGTCACAATTCTCCCTGTAAATCATATAACCACAAGTTAAGCAAGAAATAGGAATTCAGGGACTTCCCTGGTGGCACAGTGCTTAAGAATCTGCCTGCCAATGCAGGGGGCACAGGTTTGAGCCCTGCTCCAGGAAGATCCCTCATGCCGTGGAGCAACCAAGCCCGTGTTCCACAACTACTGAGCCTGTGATCTAGAGCCCGCGAGCCACAACTACTGAGCCTATGTGCCACAACTACTGAAGCCTGCGCACCTAGAGCCCATGCTCCGCAAGAAGAGAAGCCACCACAATGAGAAGCCCACGCACCACAACAAAGAGTAGCTCCTGCTCACCACAACTAGAGAAAGCCTGGGCACAGCAACGAAGACCCATCACAGCCAAAAATTAAATTAATTAATTTTTTAAAAAGAATTCATCAAAATTCCCCAATCAAAATATTTTAAAATTTTTGTGAAAAAGAAGCAGCCATGAAAGTAAGAGAGATCTATTAAAGTCTCAGAATCAAATTATCTCATTTTTATTTCTAATAGGGTATTTGGTCAAAACGGTCATTTGAGGAGGAGATGGTGAGGGAGAATGTGGAAGGCAGTGAACAGGGATGGCTGGAATTTTGATCCTTGGAGGTGAAAAGATTTGGTTTTGAAGTGACTCATTTTGTTTTAGGACACTCTCCTCAATGGGCCTTTAGTTACATTTGATTAAGGTGGTGTCTATCAAGCTTCTCCTCTGTAACATACTTTTTTACTTTCTAATTAATAAGTATTTTGTTAAGAGGTTCTTTATCCCATTTTTCATCAAATTTCACCAACTAGTTTTAGCATTCATTGATTTTCTTTGCTGAATTATGATGATGATGCTTGTCAAATAGTGATTTTCTAAAATTCCATCATTCCTTCTACATTTACTAGTTATAGGGAAAAAATTTCTCCTTCCTACATTTATTTATATCAACATGAATTCATGAATTCTTATCTTACTCAATTTTATAATCCATATTGTCACTTATTTGGACAACCAAGTGATGCCAGATTTGGCCAGTGGGAGCCTTTGGAAGCTGGCTTTTCTGTTCTTTTAACATCATCATCATTCTTTGAGCACTTCCTTATTTTCTGACACAAGATGTTCCAGGGTCATCTCATACCTTCCCTGCCTCAACTCTGCCTTGTTTCTTTTAATGGAGAATGGAATTTAGAAAACAAGATGTGGATGCTTAATGTCCTCATTGCTATTGGGATATTGCTGTTTCCAGGCCCTCACAGTGGACAGAGCTAGGGATGCCTATATACATATGTATACATACATATACATATGTATGTATACATACATTTACAACTATATCTATCCATCTATGTATCTATATATCTATTTATCTACCCCCACTCCCCACCTACTGACATCCCTGAGTTCACTGATACTGCCAATCCAAAACACAGGGTTCATTCTAGTTTTCTCCTTTGTACTTACCTTCTCCAACAATGAGAGTCTGGGCAACCATTAGCCTCAATATATTGACATACTTATCCAGTAACCCTGTACGTCACTACTTTCCCATTGTTGCTGCCTCCCCTCCACGTGAACACCCTGCTCATTCCATTCACGCTCTGACACCTGTTCCAGGCTGCCACTGCCACATGGATACCCTTCTCCTGCCGCTCAGTCTCCAACAGTGTATGCTAGCCCACCACACACCACTGCTCAGGCCCCTGCCCCTCACTGCCCACACAGAGTTTTGGGCTAAATCCTGAAGGAAGGAAATTAGTGCAGTTTCTTGATTTTTTTTTTTTCTCTATAACATGGATTAGGGCCCACATAAAACGTATTTGCATAAATGCAATGCAAAGCTTCAAAAATAGTTTGTGTGTGCCTAAACCTACAATAACTAAGTATTATCACAGCATATGCATTTCCAGTGACATAGTTGTTACACTCTTGCTGTCACTGGTTAAACCATCATTCTTTTTAATAGTTTCGTTGTTTGGATGCTACAATTTTAGACTTCCAGATAAATGATCTGCCAATGTAAGTATGTTCATATTTTTTATCTCTTTAAACTAGATATGTTAATCGACAGTTCCTGCCATGCCCACAGCCCTCCTGAAAAAGCAGCCTATTAAACTCCATTCAGTATTACGTAACTACAGTCCTTATAGGAACCAAAGCTGATTACACACTGACCCGAAGTCCATCAACCTATGATTTGACCAGAATAGGGTTGTAACAGATGCTGTTGATTCCCTACCTGTATCCCCTCCACACTCCCTGATGCACGTTATGCTGACAGCATCCTTCTATAAACACCCACCACTTTCTACCTAAGGGAAATGGGGCAGACTGGATGCACATGGACATTAATGCCCCGAACCAGCCCTGAGCCAATGACAGATGGGAGTTGGAGGACAGATATCCAACTTCTTTGCCTCTCAACTGGGATAACTCTGAGAAATATTCTACACTGTCTCTCAGAGTTCCCCCTTGGGACTGAAATCCAGTTACCCATAGCAGTAATCTGCTCAATAGTGAATCCTTTATCAGCTTCCTTTCCTTCCTTGTCTCAATTCCCTGCTCCCCTAAGAGTGATGCCAGGAACCACCTCCAAAGTTAACTACCAGCTCGCAAATCCTTGTTTCCAAGTCAGCTTCTGTGGGAGCACAGCCTAAGAAACTGCTCAAATGTCATGATAGTTATTAAGAAAGATGTCCTTTCTCAGGAATTTACATTGGAAGTATATACCTTGAAGAAAACAAACTGTTTTTAGTTGGACAGAGGGAAAGAGATGTGTGAACACTATTTGAACCACATAAATGGTGGAGCATAGAGAGAAAATATAAAAAATCACTGCCCAGAAGCATCGCCCCTTGGATCTAGAACCACCCTCCAGTTCTAATCTGGATTAGATTGTGCCCTATTACAACTCCTCTTGGATTTCCCTGAGATTCTTTCACTCTATAACTTTAGATATGCCCTAAGTATAATGAAAACTAGCACTTCCACTCCTGCTTACCTGAGTTTATGTTAAGAATCTGTTCCGGGCTTCCCTGGTGGCGCAGTGGTTGAGAGTCCACCTGCCGATGCAGGGGACACGGGTTCATTCCCCTGTCCGGGAAGATCCCACATGCCGCGGAGTGGCTGGGCCCGTGAGCCATGGCCACTGAGCCTGCGCGTCCGGAGCCTGTGCCCTGCAACGGGAGCGGCAACAGTGACAGGCCCCCCGCGGATAAAAAAAAAAAAAAAGAATCTGTTCCTTGACACTAAACTACAACATGGGAGGCATCGACTTTGATTTCTATTTTGCTTCCTGAATTGCAACGAAAATAAAGTCTTGCATAAAGTAGGCACTCAGTTAATATTTGTCTAATGAACAAATGAGAGTAGTATTTAAGAGGTATATATGGATGTACCTAGGTTCAGAACTACTCTCTAAGTCTTGGCTATGAAAAGCAACAAAAATTCTTCTTCTGTTTTTTTCCCATGGAGCGAACACTCGAACAAGTTTTCATACCTTGTAACTGGAAGGACCAATTATTGTTTGTGTATGCTCATCATTCCTTTCTGCCCTCTTCTGGTAAATGCCTCCCCTTCACCACACTCCCCTTCCTCATACGCCCTGTCACCACATACACTTCTTTTAGTCAGCAGCCTGTTCCTCAATTCATGAGGCTCTGTCCCTGCCTCCAAGAAGGTATATACTCAACAACTAGTCAATCATAATCCTCTATATTCTGGAGGGTTTGTATATGACCTAGACCATATCAAACTTCTACCGCTGGATTTTATAAATGGACTATGGAGAGAGAAACTCTTTTCATCTCCTGAGTTAGCCAAGCTGTGGTCATGTAAGTTTGAATTTGTTTATGCCTACTCCAATACCCATCCCCACCAATCCACAAGAAGGAAATTCCATCTTCAGGAAAAGCGGTTGAGAGAAACACACAGCGAAATGGAACAGAGACAGAAAGATAGAGGGAGGGGGGGAGAGAGAGAGAGAGAGACAGGTGGGAAGGAAAAGAGGGAGAAGAATATCTAGCAAGGGTTTTCTGAGTCTCCAGAGTACTATAAACCAGCTTCACCTTGTATTTCTCCTTTATAAGAGCCAGTAAGTTCCCTTTTACCTTATTTTGAGATGGGTTTTTATCACTTGAAGCCAAGTAAAATTATATATATAATATAAATTATATATATATATATATATATATATATATATATATATATAAAACTAAGTCTGAAGCTCTAACAGTAATACATTTTAAAGTTTAAATTGCTCCCCCACAAACATTCCACCAACACCTCAGTCCTTAGGGCATGACAGATCATCAAAAGAAGGCTGTGATTCTGCGTCTCCCATTGCACTGTGTGCTGGATGTCTGGGAGCCTGCAGCAGGGGCCATTATGCACCACGGGATTCTTTAATACAAGTTAGTGTGTATCCAATGGAAGGGGATTTCAGAAGGAAAAGAGAAGACTCTTAAGTAAGGCATAAAGGGAAGATTATGAAGGAATATTAATACATCTTTGTAGGGGTTAGATGGAGTGGAAAGCTATTTTCTTTTCCTGATAAAAAGGGATTTAGGGAAATTTAGCCAAGTGTGAAAGATGATTTGTCGCAAAGCCTTTAATAAATATATCTGAGTAAATCAAAACAATGTAAGTGTCTTTTGGCCAGTTCCACTTAGATGTCTCAAAAAGAACTAAGATTAATCTGAAATTGAGACTGTATCTCCCAAAGCTGGTCTTCTTTTAATAACCCTTATCAGTACAATGTCACTACCATTTATCCAATTTATGTGTAAGCCAGAAACCCGGGAGTTAACTTTAATAATGTATTTGCCTTCACTTCTTCCATATCCAATTAACCACCAAGTTGTATTTATTTTATCTTCTAAATGACTCTTGAATCTCTCTGCTTATTCCCAGCTCTGCTACCACTTCCTCTGTCCAAGCTGTCATCATAATGGACTACTAATCTAACCTACTAATTGGTCTTCCCTGTGTGTACTCTTGCTCCCCTCAAATCCATTCCAATCCATTTCCACTCTGAAGGCCATCTTTGTGTGTGTGTGTGTGTGTGTGTGTGTGTGTGTGTGTGTGTATGAATGCAGATCTGTTTATGTTACTTCCTCTATTCTTATCTTTCTTAAAACTCTTCAAAAGTCTGTTGGACATCTGATTTCTGTCTAGAAAATTTCCACCTTCCTTAAGATAATATCCCCCTAAATTTCTTTTAGAAAACCACCCCTCCCCTAAGTAGTTTGGGATTACCTCTACCTCCAACTCCCAAGTTATGGATGCCCTAACTGGCATGCTCTCCCCTCACCACAGAGATTGTTTTAACAAAGGGCACTTAACCCATACCTAAACTAATCAAAGTACTTCAGTCCGCTAGACAAAGGAATTGGCTCAAGGTGGGCATGTGATTTAAGCAGACCCAATCAGGGACATTGACTGGTTCATGTGACCATGATGGGAACCAAACTGAAAATGAAGCTAGCACAAGGATGACAGCAAAGCCAAGGGACCCCAGAGAGCAAGAGCTGGGGAATGAAGACATCCCCCTCCTATGGGTAAAACTGTGCTTGGGTCCCTTGCTTGGGTCCCTTGGGGCCTGAGCTCTGAACTTCACTATTACATAAGCCAATGACTCTTTTTTTCTCTTTTTTGACTTAAGGCAGGTTGGACTGGGTTTTTCATTGCATGTAGCTGAAAGATTCTTAGCTAATATCCATCCAAGCTAATGTATCATTGCACATGAAACAAAGGCAAAAGTCCTTCATACAACTTGAAGCACATTTGCATTTGCTCCCTTGGTTCAAGACACAGAGGCCAAACTTTAACCTCTGTTCATGTCATTGTCTCTTCCTGAAACCCTCTTGGCCTCCCACACACCCAATATTATGCTTCTTATCCCACTTATCCTTTAATTCTCAGCTCAAATCCCTTCCATGAGTCATCAAACAGACTGTATCCTTGTTATTCACTCACAAAGCACAATAAAGATTCAGTTTTATAGCTTTTAAGTATAGAAATTGTACATTTATTTGTGAGATTCTATCATGAAAGTCTGTCTCTCTCACTTAACTATAAGCTACATGTGAGAAACTGTCTCTTTCCACACACTGACTGAAGTTCCTGACACATAGTGAGTGCTTTATTATTTTTTTTGTTGTTGAATGAACTAATGAATTAAAGAAGTCAATGAGAGGAAGACATTCTCTTAGCATAATAAGTTTCATTTAACATGACACTTTATCAAATAACTAGAATTGCATTTGAAAAGAAGCAGAAAGTCACAGTGAGTATCACTTGTTCACTTACAAAATGAAAATAAGTTAATAAAATTTATTATAAAGCCATGGTGGGAGGAATATTACTGGTTATATCCAAGCAATTTACAAAAATGAAAATAATTTTAAAACATATATATCAGAACACATACTATTTTATCTAAAGAATAAGTTAAATAGCTGAGTTAATATCCTGGTAGGGTAAAAGGTTGAAGGATAAATTTGTTTTTAATGTAACTCAGCCAAAGGGTGCAGAATACGACCAATGTATTGATTTAGAAGTAGATGCAATGATTTGGGAAAAAGCAGGATTTCTGGCAAAGTTCCTCCGCTACTTTAAGGTCGCAACAAAGAAAGTGATAAATGTTTGCAATTCCATTTCAATGTTGGATCAAATCTCAACACACAGATTTTCTCTCAGCTATTGGAAAAAGAATTTGGAGTGATTTTATTACACTACAATTTGTACAGTCCTTCATCATGGTCAAAAGACAATTTTAGATGAATTTCAGATTTAAGAGGTCTTATTTCTGCATCAATTTTTCTTTCCTAGTGTTCCATCTTCACACCAGAGAAACAATTCGGTGTGTATGGGGAAGTTAAGCTGAAAACATTGTTGCTCTAATGAGAGTTTCATAAATATAACAAAATTTACTATATACTTAATGGAAAAATACTTTGTTGTTGCTATTTTCAATAATGATTGAAAATATATCACCATGACCCAATTTGGACTATTAATGAGCTATGATTCCATAATTAAGGACACCTAGAAAAGTAAAGTCATAACGCTTATATCTCAATTTATTTTTTCTTCAACCTGAAATGTCTCTCCTTCTCAAACATGCTGAACTCACATCTTATAACCTTATTATTCTGGGTGGTTCTGGTACTTCTAGACTAGTATACTTATTGTGTGGGATCAGTGGCTCCCAATGGTCAATCCAAGGACTACACTGTCTATATCTGAAAACACCCAAAAACATTTTAAAATATATCTTCCAAACGGCTTCTCACTCCTCTTCTCCCACTTCTAAGATTTTGACTCAGTAAGTCAGAAAATCTAAGAAATCTGAAAATTTAAAAACGTTCTCTGTATATTTGTGTTCATAGCAGCATTACTCACATAATAGCAGCCAAAAGGTGGAAGCCACCCAAGCATCCATGGACAATGAAAGGATAAACAAAATGTGGTATATGCACACAAGGGAATATCATTCATCCCTAAAAAGGAATGCAATTCTAACATATGATACAACATGGATGAAACTTGAGGTCATTATGCTAATAATGAAATAAGCCAGTCAAAAAAGGACAAATATTGTATGATTCCACTTATATGAGGTACACAGAATAGTCAAATCCATAGAGAGAGAAAGTTGAATAATGGTTGCCAGGGGCTAAGGGGAGGGGAGAATGGGGTGTTATTATTTAATGGGTACAGAGTTTTAGCTATTAAGGTAAGAAAAGTTTTATAGATTGTTGTGCAATGTGAATGTAGTTAGTACCAAGGAACTGTACACTTAAAAATAGTTAAGATAGGGCTTCCCTGGTGGCGCAGCGGTTGCGCGTCCGCCTGCCGATGCAGGGGAACCGGGTTCGCGCCCCGGTCTGGGAGAATCCCACATGCCGCGAACCGGCTGGGCCCGTGAGCCATGGCCGCTGAGCCTGCGCGTCCGGAGCCTGTGCTCCGCAACGGGAGAGGCCACAGCAGAGGGAGGCCCGCATACCACAAAAAAAAAAAAATAGTTAAGATGGAAATTTTTATGTTATGTGTATTTTACCATAATTTTTTAAATGGCTAAGATGGTAAATTTTACGTTATGTATATTTAACCACAATTTAAAACTAATTCTCTAGGTCTTCCCTGGTGGCGCAGTGGTTGAGAGGCCGCCTGCCAATGCAGGGGACACGGGTTCCTGCCCGGGTCTGCAAAGATCCCACATGCCGCGGAGCGGCTGGGCCCGTGAGCCATGGCCGCTGAGCCTGCGCGTCCGGAGCCTGTGCTCCGCAACGGGAGAGGCCACAACAGTGAGAGGCCCGTGTACCGCAAAAAAACAAAAAAACAAAACAAGCAAACAAAAACTAATTCTCTAGATGTGGGAAGTGCTGTTCTCAGTAATTTGTATTGGTTCTTCTTTCTCCTTCATTATAATATTTTACTCATATGTTCCTTTCAATAAATATTTATTGAGTATCTGCTATGCACCAAGCATCATTTCAAATGATGGAGATGTAGCCATGACTCAAACAGACAAGCTCTCTGCCCTCAGAGAGCCATAATTCTACTGTCTATGATATTGTATCTGTAAGAATTAGGTGGTGTAGCATGAGACAGAAAACCCAGTTTCACTGGGCATTTAACATTCAAGATGTTAATTCTCTCAAATAAAATGTCTAACTGGTAGGGACCAGGTTCCTTCTAGCTTTCTTCTTTATCAACACGAGGATATGACTGCACAGGCATAGGTCAAGGTGGCTGCTGGATACATGGTCATTGCATCTACATTCCTACCAGCAAGATGTAGAAAATACAACCCAAGGGGATAACCTTTACTTTAGGGATAGTCTCTGGAAGTGACATCTCATTGACAATAACTTAGTCATATGACCATTCCTGGCTGCAAAGGAAGCTGAGAACTGCAATCTTTATTTTTGGCAGCCATATGCCTAGATAAACTTCAACTGTTTGCTTAGTGAAAAAGAGGAGAATGTGTACTTGAGAACTATCAGACTCTGCCACAATTATTTTCCCAGCAGATCTTGAATGCTTTGAAAGCTGAGAGGTCTCTCAAAGTATGGAATTAATAAGAAGAGGCCAAGAGGCAAGGTAAAGGGAGCATTTGGAATGATATTCTTCTGAGCATTTCACTAACATACCACTTCCTATTGACAAGGATTGTCTTAGAGCAGGGGTCATCAAATTTTGTCTGGAAAGGACCACATAGTAAATATTTTAGGCTTTGCAGGCAATAGGGTCTCTCTGTCAACCACTCAACTCTACTGTGATTGCATGAAAATAGCCATAGAAAATACGTAAATGAATGAGTGTGGCTGTTTCCAATAAAACTTTATTTACAAAAACATGTGGTATGCTGAGTTTGGCCCATAGGCCATAGATTGCTGACCCTTGCCTTATCTCACAATATAAGCCCTTAAAAGCTCCTTTTATATTACCCATATGTTTTACATTTTGTCACCTTCATGAACTAGTAATCAAAGCCAAATGCGTGACTCAGATCCCTCAGGAATGTGGGTTTTATTCATACCATCAGGTTAGCCACTGAAACAAGTAGAGGTAATAGTTAAGCATTAGGGGAATTTAGAATCGACAGTAGAAGAGGTTTGTGGAGGAGGGCAAATATTTTCTCTGATTCTTGGAGTTGTCTTTTCACTTTCTTGATAGTGTTCTACGAAGCATAAAAATATTTAACTTTGATGAAGTCCAATTTTTCTTTTTTTCTTTGGTTGCTTGTGCTTTTGGTGTCATATCTAAGACACCTTTGTCTGCTCTAAGGTCACAAAGATTTATACCTATCTTTCCTCCCAAAAGATTTACAGTTTTAACTCTTACATTTAGGTCCTTGATTCATTTTGAGTTAATGTTTGTATATGGTATGAGATAGGGGTACAAATTCATTCTTTTGTAAATGGATATCCAGTTCTCTCAGCACCATTTCTTGAAGACACTGTTCTTATTACCCCTGTTGACTTGTCTTGGCACCCCTGTCAAAAGTCAATTGTCCATGAATGTATGGGCTTATTTCTGAACTCTCAATTCTATACATCTATCACTATGCCAGTTAATAATTATTTTTCCTAATCATGATGTCTATTTTTCCAGTAGGATGAATAACATATTCTTTTATTCATGCAATCATTTACCAAATATTTTCTAAGCATTTTCTATATGTCAGGCACTATGCGGGTGCCTGGGGGAAAGGGAAAATACTGTCATTTAGATTAGGTGTAGGTAAAGTTACGTCTCCTTGGATATGTGTCCTCCAATACAGCACCCTAGGAATAGTTCCTTTTGATCGTAGACCTGTGAACTAAAGAGACAAAATAGCTCTTCCGCACATTCCCAACACACAGTGATGGGATGGGCTGCAAAATAACTTCAATGGACACTGCCATTCAAAAAGGGGGGAAATGAAGCACACAGGAGTTATTGGTCTATAGCAATACTAAAATCCAGCTAGATATATGTTGCCAGTTCCTTGATTAGAGGATCAGTCCTGCTGTCCAGGAATGATTCACCATGGCTCTTGGCTCTATTCTCCATATTCTTGACCTCTTCATTTTCCATAGAAAATAGCCTACAGTAGCAGCTGAGTAATTTTCCCAGCCTGCTTCTGCCCACAGAAATTTGGGGATCCAAAGAGCTCTTTCAGTTTTGTATCATCACTATCATTTTCAGTTCAAGTTGACATAATTCTTTTAAAACCTTTGTGGATTTTTTCATGAATCAATTTATAATCCACTCCATTAAACAAAATCTATACCCCAAAGTCTCAAGATAAGCCCTTCTCTAACTTTGGTCTTCCTATTAGGCTCCTGAGGGACAGCACCTATAAGATTCTTAGAAGTCCTTTTTAAATAGAGGCACCCTTGAGATCCTCATCAGATACGCCCAGAAATAATGTTTTACCAGCTATCTGGGAATACCTCAGCCTAGTCAAATCGACACATGAAATTAAACATCAAATGCACACTGCTGAGAAACCCTAGAGCTGGATTCAGTAACTGGCATAGAGCCTGTGGAGGAAGGGAGTTTTGAGGTGTATGTGGAAGAGCTGCACTATTGTGGGTGGGGACATATGACACTGTATGCATTAGAGAAAGAGTGTGTGTATGGATATTGAACTGTCAGGAAGATTATAGTGGAAAGCAATTGTTTTTGCCTGCCCTGCATCCCAGTTTTCCCTTATAAAACACTTCTTACCCAATGCTTGAGCCAAACAGTTCTAGAAGGGCTGAACCTATACTCCTCCAGTTCACTTGGCATGTAACACCAACCTAGTGTGTTAATTTATTCCATCTCCCTCGCTCAATGAATGATTTAGGAAAGCTCATGCAATCCAAGTCAAAACAATAAATTCAACCACAGATTTCTGATGGAATCATTGGGAAAGAGACACAGCCTTTACACAGGAACTGTGTGGATGATAGTATGTAAATTTGTAGCTCTCAGGAACCAGCATGCCACCATTTTGGGGAGAATGGTGCTTGGGCAGAGAAAAGCAGAGTGAGAATGAGAGCCAAGAAATGTCCCTTTTGCTTAGCCATTTGGAGGAAGTAAGCGGGCATTTATCTGGGGCTCAGCACTTTGTGAACACTCTCCCTTTGGATAGAGAGTTTCCTTCCTCCCCAAGTTAAAAGTCAGAAATCATGCTTCCCCAGTCTCCCTTGAAGTTGAGCACAAGCACGTGACCCAGGCAACATCTGTCACCCTTGTAACACTTCCTTTGAGAAGAGACCAATCTGAGGGAGAAATGCCACATGGAATCCATTTTTGCCAGTGAGAGGAGCACCACTGCCACTTGGCCTTCGGAGGTGGCACTGTTAAGTTTCTGGTAACAGAGCTGGCAGCAGCATCTGCAACAGTAAAGTCAAGTTCCTGCTGTCAGTATAAAATGTAGCACTGAATTCCAGGAGCGGGGGTGTGGAGGCAGTAGCGGTGTCTTCAGGCTAGTGGTGGTGTCCTGGAAGTTCAGCCTTGAACCTGGCTCTCAAGTCCATCTGGCAATTCTGTGACCTCCCAAATATCCTTTAATACATTTCTTTTCTGCTTAACCAATCAATTAGATTTGTCACCACCAACTAAAACTTATGGTGCTAATATAACAATCAGTAAACATCTTTTACATGGATAAACGAACGACAATTCTGTGAGGTAGGCATTATCGTTCTCATTATACAGATGAAAAATAGGTCCAGTAATAAGTTCATCCTGCCCAAGGTCACACAGCTAGTAAATCCTAGAGCAGAGATTCGAGTTCTAGTCTCTTTTTTTTTTTTTTTTAAATCTCCAAAGTTCATGTTTTTTCGTATGCCACTTGAAACATGCTTTCAGAAATAATCTTGTGACAGATAGATTGACTTGCTCAGAGTTCATCCCAATCTCCTTCTAGTGTACCTGCCCATACTACAGAGGCTGAAAAGCTAAAAATGACATTTCCCAGACTCATTTGCAACTAGGAATATGATTTAGGCTCCACAAATTAGACACATGTGTGAAAAGCAAATTTAGAACTGAGTCAAGTAGGAAGGAAGGAAGGCCTTCATTCTGATGGTACAAATCAGGTACATATGGTTTGGGGCCAACAATTGGGGTTACAACTTTCTGATTCCTAAATTATGGCAAAAGTAGTGTGATCTTGGAGCTGGCAGTTGGCACACAGGCTTCTTGATCCTCCAGCTTCCAGATTGTTGCAGAGATAGTTCTCTAAACAAACAGGTCAGCTCTGGGTGGTGTTTGGGAAGTCATCCCTGGAGGCCCAGCCTAGAGCCCACTCCTCCATCCCTTCTAACTATGAGCATCTGATTCCCTGCATCCAATCCTTTCCTGTTTAAACCACTAGGCTGGTTTCTATTTGCTTCTGACTCCTGTCTAATACAAGCATGTACAGAGATCAAGTACTATATTACCAAGCAGCATTGCATAGAGATTCTTATATTTTCTGAGTCACAATTAAGGGGGAAAAGTATATATTCGAGGAAAATTGATACACAGAAGTAATAAGTACCATGGCCTTTCCAATCTTGCCACATTTGTATCTCAAGAAACTGAGTGTATCAGTCAGGGTACAGACAAGCAATAGATGGCTCATTCAAACTGCATCATTTGGGGAGACTTGAATAAAGACCAATTTTTTAAAGATATGCATGGAGCATAGAGAACCAGAGGGGTTATGCAGTACCCCTAGACCTGAAGTAGCAAGAAGGAGCCTGTTATGAACTGTTTATGTCTCCCAAAAATTCATATGTTGAAATTCCAACCCCCAGCGTGATGGTATTAGCAGGTGGGCCCTTTGGGAGGTAATTAGATCATGAGGGTGGAGCCCCCATGAATGTGACTGGCACCCTAATAAAAGAGACCACAGAGAGCTCTCTAGCCACATGAGGATACAGCAAAAAGTCGGCAGTCTATAATCAGAAAGTGGGCTCTCATCAGACACGGAATCAACCTGCACCCTGATCTAACTTCCAGCCCTTAAAATGTGAGAAATAAATTTATATTGTTTATAAGCCACCCAGTCTATGGCACTTTATCGCAGCCCAAACTGACTAAGAGCCATTATGGAAAACTGGAGACAGTGATGTAGAGAGGATGCCTTCCAGGAGCTGTGACCTTTGGTGAGGGATGCAGCTAGTTCACGGCAACCTCTCACAGGCAGGGAGAATGGAGGGGGCAAAACCTCACACTCTGCCCTCCTTTCAATTGCCTGCCCAGTGGCTGAACCCACCTAGAAGTCAAAGGACAAGACCCTGTGTTGTAAGCTTTACAGGACAACCTCCCAGGGTGGAGAACAATGGACAGTTGATCTGAGGAGCAAATGGGAGATATCCAGCACAGCAAGTGAAAAATCAACAACCCCAGTAGTAAGAGATCATAAAGTTTGAAGGGTTTTGGTGCTACTGAATATTTTAATGTTCACAGGTTGACTTTATTCATTCTTTTTAAAGACACTCAACATAATATGCTTTATGAGATTTGAGGGCATTTCCCCCAGTTTAGCAAAGAGTGTGAGAAGTAGAAGCAGCTGGGAGGTCTTGCTGATCATTTCTCATTTCATAGGTGATGAAACAAAGACTTACATAAATGAAATAAATTCCTTCAAAGTCACATATCCAAAAAGTTGCAGAGCCAGAAGGCACACCCAAGTCTAATGATGCCTGGTAAAGAACTTCTTCCACCGTCTGCAGCTAAAATCCATGTGCTGGACACATGCTCATTGCAAAGTGCCAGACTATGATGTGGCTTCAGTCTCAGCCTTGAGCATCCTTATGCCTTGGTTTCATTTTTCTCTTCATTTGAAACATTTACCTGAGAAGCTGAATTGCAAAGATGCTTTTCCTAAAAATAACTAGAAGATATGCAGGAGAAATTAACATAATGTATTTTATCTATAATTTACAGTGTGTAATCCAAAAATGTGTGACAATGCTAGTAGTGCAGAGAAAATTCCCCTGGGATATTTGGTTCCACTTTAAAACACCTCAGTATGGGGGGATGTGGGAGCAGCAGCCTGTGACACACTTCCATCAGGGCAAAATGTTATTCCAGGGGTTCACAGCAAGAGGCCTGACAAACACTTTGAATCAACATAAAGGTTCTTGCCATCAGAATGAAATGACAATTGCAGTGGGTGGTCCCATTCTAGCCTCATGTCGCCTTCTCGTCCGTCCTGGCTTAGGTGGTTGCCCTGGAAACCATGGGGTGGCAAACAAAACCATGTGGAACAACTTTTAGGAAGCATTATGCACGAAGGCCTATTGCTACTGCCTTTTTTCTCTTCATTTTCTTAAAAAATAAATGTATTTATTTATTTTTGGCTGCATTGGGTCTTCGTTGCTGCGTGCAGGCTTTCTCTAGTCGAAGCAAGCAGGGGCTGCTCTTCCTTGCGGTGCGCGGGCTTCTCATTGCAGTGGCTTCTCTTGTTGCAGAGCACGGGCTCTAGGCGCACAGGCTTCAGTAGTTGTGGCACGGGGGCTCAGTAGTTGTGGCTCGCGGGCTCTAGAGCGCAGGCTGAGTAGTTGCGGTGCACGGGCTTAACTGCTCCGCGGCATGTGGGATCTTCCCCACCCAGGGCTCGAACCCGTGCCTCCTGCATTGGCAGGCAGATTCTTAACCACTGCGCCACCAGGGAAGCCCCTTTTTTCTCTTCTTAAAGATGACTTTTCCAAGGCTCATTCCCTGAGAGGGTGTGCTCTTCAGACTACCTTGAAAGCTGATTCATTCTAAAGTCTTTGTCAAGGTCCAGTTGGAGGGCTGGGCAGAGTTTGGTAGATAGCAGGGGAAAGGGGCTTTATTTCTCATTATTCCACTTTGGATCCTGACACAGATGGTCCTGATCTCCTCCCACACCTAAGAATTTTTCTAAAATGACACCCAAGTTTTTCTTGGCAGAAGTTATAATCCTGGCAAACAGTTCACTGCAGCTCTAATTATGATGACAGCTTTAATGGAGAAGATAATCATATTAAACGGTTCTTATTCAGTTCCATGTGATGAATTAGTGATTACCATGAAATGTGTTAAGCAGCCAAAAGTAAGGGGAAGGGATAATATGCTGAGCTACAAGTTGAGGTTTGAGGGATTCCAAAACTGGGTGGGAGATAGGACAAAATGACCTGTAAAGAGGAGAGGCTGATTCTAATGTTTCTCGTGGCTTATTTACTGATTTAAGAAACCCCTTTTGCCTGATGTGTCTGTTAAAGAAAAAAATTATTTTGACACATGTTAAAACAGTAAAGAAGACTTTATTCAAGACTATTGTACTAGGAGCTGACTCTATTGCAACAGGAGAGAGAGACAGGGCTCAACTCCCAATACAACAGGACAAGTGGCAATTTACAGTCAACGAGCAAAGTGAGGGGGTCAGTGGATTGAAAATTACTAAGAGGAAACATCAAGAATAAAGGGATGACTTTTTAACGGGTTTCCTGCAAAAGGCAGGTGAAGGACTTATACATCAAACGTGAGGGATGAGGGACCTGACCATGTATTGAGAGGGATCAGATAGTAATAGTGGGGGGGACCTTGACTAAACTTATTCAGCAGCATTCTTGTTAAAACTGGACTACACATGGCAAAGACAAGACAAGGCTGTGGTGATGGCCTGAGAGTTTGTCAGCCCCTCATCTTGCTCAGGGGAGAAGAAACATTTTTCTTTCCTCTGAACAATATAAGTCCATTTCTCGTTCAGTCTCCTTTTGTTCATTAAGAACAAACTGAACCATCTGTTGGAACTTGGTAGTAGAGTATATTTGCTGGATAGTGCAAATCATCAGGCATTTAATAAGGGGAATTTCTATGAAAATAAAAAGAAAAGCAAAGATTAAAGGTTGGAACAAACTATAAAACCAGTTTCTGAGTCCAGAGGGAAGCCAGTTGAGAAGATTTCTAAATGTTGGGCTTGAAGCGTCTTTAGATGGTATAGTGAGAACAATAGTGGCAATCTGACAAATTTCCTGGTTTGCAGTTTGAATATCTTTGGTGATGGCATAGAAATCAGTGTCACAGTCATCGTTATTTCCCAGAGCAGAGCATGGAAGATGTGGAACTTTCAGTAAACTTCCTGAGTGGCCTACACAGCAGCAGCTCCAGGCATGAAGGTTGCCTGTCATCCAGTTTCAGCTTGCAAGACAACCTAGAGTTCCAGTAAGGAACTGGGCAAACAGGTTTTTGGTTCTCAGTGACACCAAGTTGGGAAAGTGGGAGAACAGTTGGAAATGTTAATTTGAAGAGTTGTAGCCAGATACTGGAGGAAACTATAAGAATCTAGAATTTAGTAAGGACTGACAAAATGTGCAAGATGGCAAGATTCAGTCCAATTTACAAGGAGATAACAAAACCTGAAAGATAATGAACAGGACTAGAGTCATAACCCACAAGGGTATGCTATAGTTTTCCACTGACAGAAAATTTCTCTTTACACCCACGCTTTTTTTCATTATTCTTAAGTCTGGTCTCATTAGATTTGGTCTATTATTTACATAAGTGCAGCAAGAACAGTAATCAACCACAAAGACTTTTGTAAGTTTGCTTTGCTGGAACTCTTCAAAAGTAATCTCAAATTAGATTTTTAAAAGCCTTTCAATGGTAGGAAGCCAAGCCAAGAACTTGCCACCAGGTATTACCTGTAGAACCTATAGATTTGGGTAAATTTCTCTTTTCTCTAGGTCCCCAAAATATCCTAAGCTTCCTGGGTTTGCCAGGAAGCAACCTTCCTTATTCATCTGTAAGGCTTGGAACCCTGTAAACTAGCTACCAGCCCAGTTTTCTCAAATGAGCTTTGTAAGCATTGGCTCCATAAAGTCAGCCTGAGTTCCTTAAAATTATCTGTTTGTATATGATTCTATCTACAATATTCTCAAATATGACATTCCAGTAAAAGCCTTTGTTATATAACCAATGTTTCCAAGTAAATTCTGTTCAAGGAGGACAGACTCTTACTGAACTTATGCAAATAATTATATTGCCATTAAAATGAGAATTCTCAATAAGAGTTTCTGAAGTCCGGAGGGATCAGGCAGGGAAAAAGATAAATGTTTCACTTCTGTTTATAAAAGTATTATCTTCTAAACTGTTGTGAGTGATAACTCAAGAGAAAAGGGAAAGAGGTTCCTTAAATCCAGCAGCAATATTCCAAACAAAGGCTATAATCATCCTCCATCAGTTCATTCAATCTCATGCAATCAATTCTCATTCTGCTTGGTCTTGGGTTAGCAGTTTTATGCACCCATCAGATTCTTTACTTGAGTTCTGGAAATCCTTTCTCAGTTGAATGGTATGGTCTCAAAGTTATTTAAACAGTGCCATCAGAAGCCTGTATCCCAGAGACCTGTCATAGCCAGTCCTTTCCATGGGTCTCAGAGACAATCCCTTTTTGCTGAAGATGAAGCACTCTGGCCTATAGCCAATTGCCAATGCTCTCAGAGAAGAATCAGAGTAAAACAAAAACTATCTGTTGCCGACAAAAACTTAAAATGGCAGTGGTTAAAGCTCTGATGACAGTTCACTATAAAAATGATGCAGTTGACAAGGGAATTTGGTATTTCTATGGCATAAAACATAATAACTGGAATTATGACTGATAACATTATACCAGAACATATCATAGACAGTGAGGGTATTGACAAATTTCATGGAATATCTTAAATACTTACATTAACAACATTTTATCCACGCAAATATAACCTAGAGAAGGTTAAAGCATCTCTTATTTGACAATGCTTTTCATGCAACAGAACAAATCAAATAAAACAAATTGCTTTTTGGCATCTCTCTTTTTACAAGATGAAAGAAAAAATCCTTTGAGATTTTCCAAACAAAAGCCATCTGAGAAATCTCAGGGTCAGTTCAAAATCAAACTTTCACTTAGGATTTGATTCTGAGAAGGCAAAATTGTCCAAAATGTCAAAAGGTTTGAATATTTGGCTAAATACAATCCCAGGTTATGGTTACTTAGCTACCTATTTAACCAAAATGATGATAAAAGAATGCAAAAGTAAATAGAGGAGATAACAGGCCTATTTTTTTTAAAAAAAGAGTTAGCTCTTTTAAAATTGAGAAGATTTGGTTCTCTTAAATAATTAAGGACACGATAAAGGTTAACATAAAGCATAGTTAATTATTCTGATAAGACACCATATCTTTTTTTCCTAGGGGGATTACTTAAAAGGTAAAGAAAAACCTTTTACAATCTCTTCTTAAGCGCAGACCAAAAATTAAAAAAAAAAAAAAAAAAAAACTTTGTTATTTCAACAGAGAGAAAACCAAATTCTAGCTACGTATCAGTGTACTTTTGATATTAAAGTTCGTTTTGGTTTTTTTTTTTTAAAAACCCTATAAATAAATCTATCCAGTCTTAACCAACTTTGACCACATGAGATAAGATTCCTTTTCCAAAATTCCTTTCCTGCAAACCTTCTACAACTTTTTAATATCCATTCAGTTTTTGTCCTATATTTTCCTCTTTCACTTTAGGGCATAATTACTATCTTGTTCCAGTAACAAAAACCTATCCTACATACCTTGAATACTTTTCCTTATCAAAAATACAATCTACTTTCCTTGCATACTTTTCATACAAAGTTGTTTCCCTTGACCCTTATTGTTTCTAGTAGTTTCATTTACATACATTGATTATAATTTTTAACAATTAGTAGCCTCGTTTAAACAGAGAAAAATACAAAGTAAACAATTGTGAATTGTGTCTTATACCAGCATTCTGCAGCAGACTAGCAAATTTTATGAATATACCATCTCAATTTTTATAGGTATATGTTTCCTGATAGTACAATTTTTCAACGTGTCAAAAAGATGTTTATTAACAGACTTAAATGTATTTAGCCTCTCTGGACCATACAAAAATAAGAAGCCGAAAGCAGATAAACTTGTGCTTAGTAATTTAAGGTTTAGTAGTTTCTCCTCACTTAGAAAGTGATATAGCTATTCAATGAATATCTATTACTTAACTTAGTACAACTCTAAGGTTGCAAGTTACCACAAAGATTTTGGAAACTATTTTTAGGCACATACATTATAACATTAAACAAAGCAGGACATCATCTCAAGCTATTTCCCTGTTAACTATTTTCACAGTACATGCATGTTAGACAAGTATCAAAAAAATCACAAAAGCAAAGATACCTAAAAAGAGTTAAATGCAAAATATATGCTGTTGTTATACTTAATGCTGATAACTCAGAAGACGTAGCTGTTCTTATTAAACCAATGATATTAAACTAGTCTTATTTATCTAAGATTTTTCCAAATTGCATAAACTTGAAAAGCGTTTGGGTTAGTTTCTATATTTCTGGGAATTTTAGAAATATTTAATTTATATAATCACTTACTTAACTCTAAGCCAATCAGAACAGAGCTCTTTTATGTGATTTTATAAATTACTTTGGTAATACCATCTAGAAGTAGAAAAATATCACATATATATATAAAACATACATATACAAACATGCATACATAAACATACAGACAGATGCAAATGTAGACCTTAGAGCTTTCCTTCTAAAATTTTAGCCATGAGTCAGGTAAACATAATAATATAAAAATCAGTGGTTTATATAAAATAGTTGGCTCTTGGCTTTGCTCCACTTTATATTTTTACCCAAATTGTATTTCTTACAGATGGAACAAGTTAAGCTTACCTGCTCAATATGAGGGCTAATGCTTTTTACCAATATTTGTGGAGGAGACTTATGAGATATTTTTTTACCCTGATATGTATTTTCTTTTGGAGGGTCCCTGAGTCTCTTGAGAGTCCCCAGTGGGGGACAGGGGACCTAAAGTTCAAGAGACTGTAAGAAAATGAGGGGCTGACAGAACTAGAACAAAAAATTTCACAATTTGTATGGAAACACAAAAGACCCCAAATAGCCAAAGCAATCTTGAGAACGAAGAATGGAGCTGGAGGAATCAGGCTCCCTGACTTTAGACTATACTACAAGGCTACAGTAATTAAGACAGTATGGTACTGGCACAAAAACAGAAATAGAGATCAATGGAACAGGAGAGAAAGCCCAGAGATAAGCTCACACACATATGGTCACCTTATCTTTGATAAAGGAGGGAAGGATATACAGTGGAGAAAAGACAGCCACTTCAATA
>NC_041224.1:50063151-50095097 GCF_002837175.3 Physeter macrocephalus
CTCTGAGATCCTAGAGCACGCTATACCAACCAGTTTTCAGGGGGAAATTCTTTGCCTCTCCTCCTGTGTGTTCATCTTTTCTCTCCAACTCGACTATAGCGTTCTTGAACGGAAATCAGTATTACCGAGTGACTGAATATACTTTTCACGAGTAAGAAAATCAACTTAGGATTTTTTAACTTTACAGTAATGCGAAAGCAATACGCATTCAGTAGAAACTACTTCGACTTTTGAATTTTGAGCTTTCCTCGGGCCCACCGTATGGGGAAAGACACTTCCTCCTGATGCTGGGTGGCAAAGCCCCAGCTCCCCACCAGCCACGCGACCACACCAGGAGACAGCGGATAGATGCAACCACCACGGACCCAGACAAGCACTCTGCTTGTCAGTACAGTAGTCAATAAATTACACGAGATGGTCAGCACTTTATTAAAAAATAGTCCTTGCATTAGATGATTTTGCCCAACTATAGGCTAACCTAGGTGTTCTGAGTGCACTGAATGTAGGTGAAGCTAAGCAGTGATGTTTGACACGTCAGGTGTATTAAATGCATTTTCAATTTATGATATTTTCAACTTACCATGGGTTTACTGGGACGTAACCCCATGGTAAGTTGAGGAAGATCTGTACAACAGAAGCAGCAGCCAAGGAACCAGTAGGAGAAATAATGGTTTTTATTTAAAGACAGTCACGGCATGGAAGCAACCTAAGTGTCCATCAACAGATGAATGGATAAAGAAGATGTGGCACATATATACAATGGAATATTACTCAGCCATAAAAAGAAATGAAACTGAGTTATTTGTAATGAGGTGGATAGACCTGGAGTCTGTCATACAGAGTGAAGTAAGTCAGAAGGAGAAAAACAAATACCGTATGCTAACACATATATATGGAATCTAAGAAAAAAAAAATGTCATGAAGAGATTAGTGGTAGGACGGGAATAAAACACAGACCTACTAGAGCATGGACTTGAGGATATGGGGAGGGGGAAGGGTAAGCTGTGACGAAGTGAGAGAGTGGCAGGGACATATACACACTACCAAATGTAAATTAGATAGCTAGTGGGAAGCTGCCGCATAGCACAGGGAGATCACCTCTGTGCTTTGTGACCACCTAGAGGGGTGGGATAGGGAGGGTGGGAGGGAGGGTGACGCAAGAGGGAAGAGATATGGGAACATATGTATATGTATAACTGATTCACTTTGTTGTAAAGGAGAAATTAACACACTATTGTAAAACAGTTATACTCAAATAAAGATGTTAAAAAAAAAAGGAAAATGAGGGGCTGAAGTGGGAAGGCAGTCTTGCAGGAGTGGACAGAGATGTGGAGGAGGTAGGGAAGGCAGTCATGTCAAAGGATTCAAGGTAGCTGAAGGGAAGATTGAAGGTAGTAAAAGGAGGAAGGAGGAACAGAAGCATTTGTAAGGGAGAGGTCTTAAAGGAACCAGTTTGGGGAGGTCATTGAAGTTCCAAATTATCCTTAGCAAAATCATTCCAACAAGAAAGGAAATGAACAGAGTTAGTGCCATAGTGGTGGAGCTTACAGTCAGCAGGGGTATGAGAAGGGGGTTTCAGTCTACTGAGAAGTTCCTGTATTCTTAACTAATGGTAACGTGTAAACAAAGAAACCTGGGACTTTAACCCAGTTTTTAGGCTAGAGGCCTCCAAAAGAGCCAGGAATTTCCCATTCAGGGGTCAGGGACTATATCCCTAGTCAACAAGATGCAAGAAGACTTCCACCCAGGCAGATGCTTGCTCAAACAGATACCTTTCAACTAAAGAATACTGGGACTCTAACCCAGCCTCAGAGAGTATAATCAGAATCTTAAGAATCAGTCCTGGACAAACTAAGATGTTTGGTCACCCTACTTGTAAAAAACTCTGAAGGTACTTCCAAACAAGAAGTTCCCAAATCATTCTGAGTCATTGCACATGACGAACTAGATATCTGGCTTTCAATTTAAGAGTTGTTTAAAAAAAAAAAAAAGGAGTCTCATTTATTTACTCACATATCATGTAGGAAAATAAATATTCATCCTGACTCCTATTTAGTTAGAAGTACGTTTACTTAGATATTTTAATTCAACTACAAGGCCCAAACACCTCTCCACAAATGTTTGGCTGAAGAAAGTTTGATTACAAAATTAAGATATTTGCGTACAATTGTGCATGTTTTCTTTTTTATATTAATAGGCCTCTTTATTTTGCTGCAAAATTCTTACTGGCAAAAAAGACATTTAAATTTGCTATTCATTCATCTGTAAGCTGCAATAAATGTAGTTGCTTAGTTGCTATGTGTAGTAGTGACCAAAGCGTGTGTGTGTGTGTGTGTGTGTGTGTGTGTGTGTGTGTGTGTGTTCTTCCCTGGGGAAGCAACCTTCCTTAGCCTCATCTTCTCTAAATCCTAATTCATCTGTACTTTCACTCATTGTCACAGGGGAGGATGTGTTGTTCCTTTTGGCTTTTTTTTTTTTCTCCTTCAGAGCTAAAGATGGATGAAAAAGATTAAATGGCAAAATCTTGCTCAGAAAGCTCTGCTATTGCTGCTGCTGCTTTGATTAATCAGTGACAGCTTATGGTGACATTAGTTAATCCTTTTAAAATCTATTTTACATGTTCTCACATTTGTGTAAGGACCTTCCTCCCTAAGAAGCAGGGACCAGGCAGGGAGGAGATATGGTAGCTGGGACCCTGGGACATGGCTGAAGCTCACTGGAGATAAAGAGGTGGAGATTCGAGAGGAAGCAACTTAAGGAGAGGCTGAATTAAAAAACACTTAATTCCAAAGTATCCAAATATGAGGACAAACTGGGAAAACCACTGAAAATAAGCAAGTTAGGCGCTTAAAACATTTAAGGTTGTTTTCTTGATTTTTTTATAGGGTGCCAGCAACCTCAGCCTGTCAATGGTGAGCATTTTAACCATGAATTATTCCTCCTCCACCTCACACTCCACTAGGTTGTATTGCCCAGTTTGGGTAGCTGAAAAGCCTTAACATGCTCAGGTGGATTCTGAGTTCAAATGGAGTAATTTCATGTATTTGCTTCTCTAACTGGTATCCTTTCTAATGGACAAAGTACCAGAGCTGGCTGTGACACTCACTGATGGGAATCCAGAATCTTTCATAAGATAAGTGGGTTCTTTTTTAAAATTTTTTTATTGAAGTATAGTTGATTTACAATATCATGTAAGTATCAGGTGTACAACACAGTGATTCAGTTTATATATATGTAAATATATGTATATATATGTATATATGTATATATATGTATAAAATGTTCTTTTCAGATTCTTTTCTCTTACAGGTTATTACATAAGATGGGGTATAGTTTCCTATGCTAAAAAGTAGGTCCTTGTTGGTTATCTATTTTATATATAGTAGTGTGTATATGTTAATCCCAGTTTCCTAATTTATCCCTCCCCCTAACCCCCTTTCCCCTTAGGTAACCATAAGTTTGTTTTCTGTGTCTGTGAGTGATAAGTGGATTTTTCCAACTCAGTTGTCATGGTAAATTGATGGGGATCTGTGTTGAGAGCAGGGTCTGAGTAAGCTGGGCTAGTGGGAACTGGTGGAAACAGACGTCATCTCTACTTTTACTAACAAAGTAGGAGCAACCAGAAGACAGCTGTGACAGTTTCCCATTAGCACATTTACTAATTTTTGCCTTTTCTCCTCTTATGACAGAAGACCTGTCCTGTAGTGTAGGTCCTCTTAGACTTCACAACTTAAGCCCTGGATCCCCTCTTACCTATTCAAAGGCTTTCCATCATCCACTCTCTCCAACATTTCCACATTTCCCCTTTCTATTAGAACATTCCCATCAGCATATAAACATGCTATAATATTTCCTATCTTAAAATAAATCTGTCCTCCCTAAAATCTATGCCCTCTTCCAACTCCCACACATGCTTCTCAGGTCCCCTTGCATCACCTTTTCTAAAATGAGTTGTCAATACTCAACGTGTCCACTTCCTCACTTCATAGTCTCTTTTCAGTCTTCTCCAGTCATGTTTTCTTTGCTACAACTCTAGTGCAGATGATATTCTTCTCAGGATCACCAATGAGCTCCATCTCTACAAATCCTCTGAACAATTCCCAGTCCTCCTCTCACTTGACCTCTCAGCAGCATTTGACTCAGTCAACCACTTGGTTTCTCAGTCAACATACCATCTCCGCGTTCCTCCTACATCCCTGACTGGCTTCTTCCTCTTATTCCCAATTTTTAAATTTGTTTAAGCCACTTCTGTTCTTAAATACATTCACTCATTTTAGAGGAGACTTTATCTAGTCCATGGCTTTCATTTCTATTTCCTTGTCAGTAACTCCCAGATCTACATATTCTTCAGCCCTGGCATTTCCCCTGAGCTCCAGACTTAAACATCCTGTTACCTACCTGACATTTCCATTAGTTGTCTAGTAAGCATTTCAAGTTGAACACTTTAAAGTAGAACTTGATCTTATGTGTCAAATTCTAAACCCCAAAGGTGATGGGATTAGAGGTGTGTCCTGTCAGGAGGTATTTAGGTCTTGAGGACAGAACACTCATGCATGGGTTTAGTGCCTTTATAAAAGAGGTCCAGAGAGATCCCTAACCTCTTCTACTACATGAGGATAGAGTGAGAAGGCACTGGCTATGAACCAGAAAGAGGCCCTCACCAGAAGGTGACCGTGCTGGCACCATGATCTCATACTTCCAGGGTCTAGAACTGTGAGCAATAAATTTCTGTTGTATAAGATACCAGTCTGGGGGCTTCTCTGGTGGCGCAGTGGTTGAGAGTCCGCCTGCCGATGCAGGGCACACGGGTTCGTGCCCCGGTCCGGGAAGATCCCACATGCTGCAGAGCAGCTGGGCCCGTGAGCCATGGCCGCTGAGCCTGCGCGTCCGGAGCCTGTGCTCCGCAACGGGAGAGGCCACAACAGTGAGAGGCCCGCGTACCGCAAAAAAAAAAAAAAAAAAAAAGATACCAGTCTGTGGTATTTTGTTAGAGTAGCCAGAATGGACCAAGACAGTCCAGGAGCTCAGGATATAAACTTAAACCATTTTATTCCTCTTACACTTAGAGACAATAAAAATCCAATTGTGTGGGCCCTGTCTGTGCCTGATTATCTATTAGCTAGGACTGGATGTCCTTAGAATTCCCATCCAGATGATTTCCAGGGCTGGTGATGAGTCTTCCCTCATGGTTCTATGGCTTCCAGGACAGGGTGTGAAACGGTAAACCCAAAGTGCTTGAAAAAGGTGACCTTGGTGCAAACTGAGTTTCTGAATCTATCTTAGCCCCTCTAGCCTCTTTGACAAATGAGTTTTGTTCCGAAGGAGGATAAGCAATTGAATTTTCCCAAAAGCCAATTTTCCAAAGAAGGAAAACCCAAGATGTGGAGGCATAGAGCTGAATTTGAGTCCTCCTGGGGTCCAATGTCTCACATCTGTATGGTTGGAGATATTCATGTGGGTTGGGCTAGGTCAGGTAGGTTAGGGGAAAGTTGGAAAAATTAAACAAGGCTTATTGGAAGGTGGCATCTGCCTCTGAGCACCAAAAGTAAAACAAAACAAACAAACAAACAAACAAAAAACCCTCCTCTGCTTTGGAGAATGTCAGTTATTACAACAGCCAAGAAGAAGAAAGGTGTAATGAATTTTGTAGTAAATTCCAGGAATTGCTATATATATTTGCTGAGCCATGGGGATTCTAACTCTAGAACCATAAACACTTGAAGCATAATGCAGATATCTTGGCTTTACAGAAAACAGTCCAAGAATTCTTCCATTTTTCTGGACATGTACTTTTCAGAGTTGGCCTGCAGGTGGTGTTGTAGCCCACAGAGGACTGTATGGACAAGGGATTGATGGGATGTTAGACCCAGATAAATTCATTAGGATTTTGTCCAAGTAGATCTGGCCTCCTTCATTCCAGATGTGATTCACTCAGCACAAGAAGATAGTAGGGCACTGCACAGGCAAAATGACACTATAATTTGCCAGACTGGCCCTCTCCCATTGATCTCAAAGCTCTTGGACCGTAGGCTAGAGTATCTACAACCTCCTCCATGTCCAGGCAGGTGATAAGAGAAAAAAATTTCCTTCCAGATAAGCCACAAATGACCTTCCCATGTGAGGTGGCTAGTGCCTTTGAAGAAAGAGTATGTATGAGTTAAGTGGCCAATTCTGTCATGATGCTGGCTCCTAGGCTCAATACAACAGGTTAGCAACCTCACCCCAACCCCTATCACATATTCCACCTCTGCTAAATCTTATGAATAGGACTGCTGTTCAAACTGGCTTAGCAGGAAGCCAAACATATTTGTAGTGGGGTCACAAGTTCATTCACTGTGCGCTTAGATGTGCAAAGAAAATGCAGCCTCTTTATTTCTCCATAACTCATCTGCTCATCCATAGAAAACTAGGAAAAGTAACCCTACATTTATCCCATTCAGTTAAACTTAGTTCAGTTCAATAGTTCAGACAACCCCTTTATGTTAACTCTCTTTAGTTTCTTTAGGGAAAATGTTGACTTTCTAATTTTCTCTCCATCTCTTTGTTCTCCTTCAAGATAGTGTCTGTATATTTTGGGGTCTATAAGAGTTTAGATGACCAATGGCAGCAGAGGTGGTATTATCTGGATCTTCACTGGTGGATAGTGAGTGGCTGGATTTTCTGTTCTCTAGACTGGTGACCACTGAAGTAGTTTTTCTGGTGTGGTTTTTTAGATGAAGTACTATCTAGCTCTGAAATCTGTAGTTCTGGCCTTCTCAAATGTCCTACACAGCTGTGTCTTTGTTTTAACTAGAGCCCTCTGACATACCTCTGTGTTCTCAAGACCTCTGTGTCTCATCAGAACACATGGGACTTGCTGGGTCACTCGTACACCCAGGTCATGCAGGCCCAGGAGGACTGGCTCAAGCTCATCTATCAACTCACCTCCCACTACACCTCCTCACCATCACTCCTTGCCAAGACTCTGGCCCCTAACCTTGCCTCTTCTTTGTCTTCCATATTTCTTCCATAGTCTCTTAGAACTGGAAGGGGCAGTCTCTAGGTAATTCATTTGTACATGTAATAACTCCCTTGTAGGCTACAGCAATGAACCTCATGTCTAGCTTTCATAGGTGGAAAGGATATCTTGTCCATACTTATGAACAACACTGATTTCAGTTTCCCCATCTAGTTGTAGATATGCCTTAAATCTGAATTTAGAAAATCCTTTCTGGACAAAGCCTAACTTTAATTCTTGATATAGAATCAATGCAAAATATAATCAAAGTACCAAAGGTCAGAAGTTACTTTGTTGTTCTAGATCTACACTGTCCAATATGGTAGCCAGTAGTCCCATATGGCTATTTAACTTTAAATTTAAAATAATTAAAATTAATTAAAATTTAGAAATTCAGGTCCTCAGTCATATTAGCCACATTTCAAGTTCTCAGTAGCCACATGTGGCTACTGGCCACTAGACTGGACAGCAAAGATACAGAACATTAACATCACTGCAGAAAGTTCTATCAGACGGCTATTCTAGAACTGTACCCTCTCACTTTCCTGAAGCCCTAAAATGCTTTATTTAGAGGGATGCTTCCCATAAGAATAAGTTTTGCAGAATATAGCACTACATCTAAAAAAATACTTTAAAACCATTACTCCTAATGGTTGTTGTCCTGGACTCCTAAGAAGCTGGGTTAGTCAATAAGCCCCATCCACTTCTCCAAGGATCAGTAATGTTCTCTGTTTCTTCCAAGGAGAGGTTACATAGTTTGCAGAGCCTAGTGCAAAATCAAAATTTTGAAATTTTATTCCAAGTTTACTTAAAATTTCATAGCAACAGCAGAGTATTAATCCAAGTACTGACCTTTCCGAGTGTGGGGCCCAGGGTAACTGCATAAGCTCACACCTAGGAAGCAGGCTTTGCTCCAAGATAATCACACCTGAAAGAGAAATCAAGGCAGGGCTGTGGGCTCTCTGGGGAATTTCCTCATGAGTGGCAATGCCAGGACCCACAGCTGCGCCTGTGCTGGCCAAGCTCAGATGTTAACTCAGACAACTGCCCAGGGAGTGCCTGTGGCTGGAGGGAGCCACCTAGCCAAAAAGAAGGGACAGGGAATAAGGGCCTCCACATGTTGCATTGGAAAGCCCATTGCTGGAAGACCTGGGCATGACAGCTGCTTCCAGCTGGGTATGTTTCCATGAAAGCCAGGAGCATGCCCAGCCAGGAAGGCCGAGATCTGCAGGGCCATCATTACAGAAACTGCTGGAGGACAGGGGAAAGGCAGTGCACTCAGGAACTTCAGCACAGTGAAGTATGTCTAGTTGTCCTACCTGAACTGTGGACATAAACAGAGCATGGTATCCAGGAGCTTGTGCACGGGGGAAGGCTTACCTCCTCAGTCTGAGAGACAGGTGATATGAGGGAAGGCCAGAACAATAGCCACTCAGAACTTCAAAATGAATCATCAATGCCAAGGAGCAAGACAGAGAAAAAGAATCTACTTGTAGGTTGGCTAAACCTACAAGGTTTAGGAACTGAGGAAAACAAAGTAAAAACAGCAAGATCTGAGGTGGTAGATGAGACTTGAAACCTGTAAACATTCTGTCAGATAAGTAAATGAACTCCCACAGCTTTTTAGAGTGTAGCAGATTGGTACTTACACATGGAAATGCTGCTTAATATGCAATGAAAATAATTTTTTAATAAATAGCTAGGCTCAAAAGGAAAAAAGAGGCTACAGAATAAAGAGAGATAACAAAGCCACAGTGGGTTCAGTCTGAGTTGACCCTCTGATTCATTTGATAGTCCAAAGAGTTCTTGTTCAGGATTTTCTTCAGGCACTCTTGCCTCTCATATCTACCCCCAGCTTTGGGCAGAGAAGGCCTGGCCCTGTGTCCAGCCCAGGCTCTTGGTCACCTTCTTCAAGGTTCAAGTTCAGAAGCTGCATAAAGGATCACCCTGAGCTCCCTAAGACAGATTCTGGGGACCCAAGAGATATCCTTGGATTAAGACCCTTGAAGAGCTACCCCTGCCATGAAAAGAGAAGTAGAGGAGTCCAACCCCCTAGCTTGGGAAAGTAGTATGAAAGTCTGGGGTTTTAATTTCTCACAGGGGACTTTTTAATTGTAAATCTAACCTTAGACAGATAGCAAACTTTCAGGAGAGAGGAAAGGGGAGAATAAATTTTTAAAACTAGATCAACCTAATATAAACTAGAGAAGAAACAAAAGAATCAAAGTTAGATAATGGTAAATAGAAAACACAATTTGAATGGTAGAAATAAATCCAAATAGGTCAATAACAAAAGTACATATAAATATTAATATTTTGAACTTGCCTACTAAAAGACAGAGATTCTCAGAAGGATTTTTAAAAATTCAACCTGGGGGCTTCCCTGGTGGCGCAGTGGTTGAGAGTCCGCCTGCCGATGCAGGGGACACGGGTTCGCGCCCCGGTCCGGGAAGATCCCACATGCCGCGGAGCGGCTGGGCCCGTGAGCCATGGCTGCTGAGCCTGAGCGTCCGGAGCCTGTGCTCCGCAACGGGAGAGGCCACAGCAGTGAGAGGCCCGCGTACCGCAAAAAAAAAAAAAAAAAAAAAAATTCAACCTGGTACTGCATGTAAGAGACACACCTAAAACATGATGACAGAGAGGTCATTATGTAAACAGATGGATAAAATGTACTAGAAAAACATTAATAAAAATTAAATTAGCATAACAATATTGATATCAAATTTTTTAAACTTTAAGGCAAACAGAATACAAGGATAAGTAGAATAATTCACATCAAAGAAATAGTAATTTTGAACCTCAAATATATATATATGTATGCGTGTATAAATCTATAATCATATTTGTAGAAGACATAAATAATATAAGTAATCCCATACTCCAAATTGCAAGAAACATATTCATTCTAGCACACATGAAATATTTTTTAAAAACTGACTATGTCATTACCAAAGGGGAAAGGATGGGGGAGGGATAAATTAGGAGTTTGGAATTAAAATATATACACTAATATATATAAAATAGATAACCAAAAGGACCTACTGTACAACACAGGGAACTATACTAAATATCTTGTAATAACCTATAATGGAAAAGAATCTAAAAAAGAATACATATATATTCTTTATATATATATATTTGTATATATGTATAACTGAATCATTTTACTGTACACCTGAAACTAATACAAAATTGTAAATCAACTATACTTCAACAAAAATATATAAAAAAATAAAAGACTATTCACTGAATTGCCTTTGGAAAAAACTTTGTCAAAAGGAAAATTTCAAACAAATATCAGTGACTCAAAATCACATAATACATGTTCTCTAACAATAATGCAATAAAATTAGAAATCAATAGAATAGTTATACTGCCCTATTCATTTTAGAAATTTCTGAATAATTATAAAGGGAGAAAGACTAATAGAAATCACCAAATGTTTAGTACTGCTCAGACAATGAAAACACTAGTACTAAAATGTGTGGTATGCAGTTTAAATGGTATTTAGAAGAAAATTTAGAGCTTCAAATGCATATAATAGAAGAGAAGGAAACATATAGAGGAAGGTCAATCAGAACGGAGAAAGTAGAAGGAAAGAAATAATAACAAAAAAAGAGAAATAGATGGAAAGGGGAAAAATCAATGCGGAATCAATAGATCCTAGTTCTTTCAGAAGACTAATAAAATAGACAAACCTAGTAAAATTGATTGAGAGAAAAAGAGAAAAAAGTAGGAAAATGACATAACTATAAATAGAGTCAAGATTTTTAAAAGCACTAGAGAATACAATGAATATCATTAGACTAAAAAATTTGACAATTTAATGAAACAGTTCTCTAGAAATAAATAAATCACTAAAACTGACTTGAAAAACAAAGGTCTATCTATATATTTATGTATAACCATTAAATGAATTGAATCTGTAATTTAAAAAAATTATACCCATTACTGGGCTTCCCTGGTGGCGCAGTGGTTAAGAATCCGCCTGCCAATGCAGGGAACACAGGTTCGATCCCTGGTCCCGGAAGATCCCACATGCTGCGGAGCAATTAAGCCCATGCACCACAACTGCTGAGCCTGCGCTCTATAGCCCGCGAGCCACAACTACTGAAGCCGTGCTCTGCGACGAGAAGCCACCGCAATGAGAAGCCGGCACACCGCAACGGAGTAGCCCCCACTCGCCGCAACTAGAGAAAGGCTGTGCGCAGCAACAAAGACCCAACGCAGCCAAAAATTTAAAAAAATATACATATATATACCCATTAAAAAAGCACCATGCCAACCAAGTACTTACCCAAAGAGGTGAGTCTTACCAAATCTTCAAAGATTATTTCCTGTATTGGTCAGACTTTTTCAATGAAGACAAAAACAGAAGAGCTCCTTACTTCATTTTATGAGATAAGTATATTCTTGATACCCAAACTGGACAAAGACAGCATAAGAAAAGAAAATACTGGCTATCCTCACCACTGAACACATGTATACAAATACTTGAAAATATTAGCTAAATGAATTAAGCAAAGCCTTTAAAACATATCATAATAGATAAGACACAAAGGAAATATAACATAATAAAATGTTAATTGTAGAATCTGGGTAGTGGATATATGCGTGTTCACTGTACAGATAAACTTTTCTGTATGTTTAAATTTTGTTCATATTAAAACTTTGGGAAAAGTAAGAAATAAAATGTTTGGACCTCTGCAAACTCTAAGAACGTATCATGACAGAATCCCAAGGATGGTTGAACATTAAAAATCTATCAATATAATTCATCTCTTTAATACAGATCAGCAATTTATAAAAACACAATTTATGAAAAAAAGAAAAACTACTGGCAAACTGGGAATTTAACACTCATTATCCTGATAGTGTTTTAAGACTGGACTGGGTTTGAGTGGCAGAAAACTCTGAACGATCTAAAATTTTTTTTATTTCCCGTACATGTAAAAGACTGGTTGGGTAGCCCAGAGCCAAGTTCTTACTATCATTTTGTTATGTTTTGTGTGGTCTTTATTCCTTAAGGTCGCTTCAAGTCCAATATGATTGCTCCAATTCTAGTCATCACATCTGCATTTCAGGTGGCAGGAAGGAGAAAAGGGGAAAGTGGTTATGTTTCCCCTTTAGGGATATGACTGGAATTTGTGTATATGACTTCTATTTACACCCCAATGGCAGAAACTAATTGTCCTTATTTGCAGACTATAGGATTATTTACATAGAAAACTGCAAGAGAATTTGTGGGCAAATAATTCAAACAAATAAGAGAATTCAGCATTCTGGATCCATCATGTTCAGGGTGTAAGAGAAAAAAAAATTATATATATATATATATATATATATATATATAATCGCTAATTTATAGTAGATACCTAGGCAAAAATCTAATAAAATACATGTAAGACCTGTTTGGAAAACATTACAAAACATTACATAAAAGATGCACTGGATAAATTATGAGACATATAGGGATTGAAAGATATAACTGTGTAGCTCCAATAGTTCCCCCCATGAGTTTATAATGGATCTATGAATCACTACAGCTCCAACCAGAATCCCAACAAGACTTTTCAAGGAATTTAATAATTCTACCCTAAAGTTCATGTGGAAGATTAAAGAGACAAAACTAACAAAGACAGTTTTGAAAAAGAAAACTAAGGACTGGAGTCTTGCCCTACGAGGCTAATTAGAAGGCTATAACTATTTAAGCAGTGTGGTATTGGAACAAGGATATAAAAATAGGTCAAAGGAACAAAATAAGTTGATACTGACCTACACATATACGGAAACTTGGTATGGGACAGAGATAGCTGTACATGTCAGCAGGGAGCCGTGACCATTAGATAAATGGTGCTAAGACAACTGGCCATCCAGTACATATAAAGGGGAAAAAAATATAAATCTCCACTTCATGTCAGAACAAAAATATATCCCACACAGATTAAAAACTTAAATGTATGGGGGAAATCTTAAAAGTTAAAAAGAAAGTATAGGAGAATGTCTTCATTACATTTCTTCGTGTTTCTTAAACAAAACACCAAAAGCACAAACGATAACAATGAGAATTTGAATACATTAAAATATAAAAATTCCATTAGACAAAAGATAGCATAAACAGTAAAAAATGCAAGCCACAGACTGGAAGAAGTTATTTATAATTCATATTACTGGGTATTATTATCCAGAACATAAAAAGATCCCTATCAATCAATAAGGAAAACAAGTACTGCGGTAGAAAAACTGCCAAAGGTTTCAATAGTTAATTATTAGAGGGAGCTAAATAGCCAAAAAAACATAAGACAAGATACTCTCAGTAACAAATAAAAACTGAAACCATAATGAGGTACTATTTCACACTTAGACTGGCAATATTTTAGAAGTCTGAGAAGCCCAAGTGTTGGTAAGAATATGGAAAAAAAGAGGGGAGTACCTTTAAACATGGCTGGTGTGAATGCTATATTGTTAAAAACTGTGTTGGAGAGCAATGTTGCAATATCAAATGAAGTTGGTAAGCACATACCCTATGACCTAGCAATTTGACTTGTGGGAATATCCTAAAAAATTTGCATACATGTGCCCAAGGAGACATGAAATAGAATGTTAACCTGTAGCATTGTTTTTAACAGTAAAAAAATGGAAACAAACTAAACTTTCAAAAACAGAATTGAGGATAAATAAATGGTGCCAGAGTCACACAATGAAATACTAAATACATATGCACTAAATATATAAAAATCAGGCAGAAAGGATACATGCTAATTTCAGTATAGTGATTACCTTTGGGCAGGGAACAACGGGGACCTGGGCAGTGAGGGTATGATTAAAGTATATCTGTAATGTTGAAACAAAACCACAACCCTTAAAACCATTATGGCAAGATGTCAACATCAGTTAAATCTGTTAGAAACAATGAGCTTGGCCCATATATGCAGTCTGATAAGAAATGATTTCCAGGGTATATTGTTAAAGAAAAAAGTAAGCTGCAGAAGAATATGGAGAGTGGATTGCCATGTGTATAAAAGCTAAAGGGGAGGATCAGCTTGAATGTGTCTGAATGATACAAATAAATTGACAACAATGATGGCCTATGCGGGGAGGAGACTGGGGACTGGAGTTCGCAGTGGGAAAGAGACCTACTTTATGTACCTTTTTCTACTATTGGGCTGCTTTTATCACTTGCATATATTTTCTCAAAAGTAAAAAATTAAAGCAAAAAAAAACTTTAATTACAATGATTCCTACCCCAATAACGCACTTAAAGTCAAAATTACTGTTTTGATGACTATTTTGCATAAAAATGTAAGTGTATCCTTATGTTTGCCATCTTCCCAAATGACTGATTTTTCCAAAGAGTTCTTGATAATAAGTTCCTTATGATCAGTCACACAGAAATATATACCCTGCCTTCTGCATCTGCTTTAACTGTGCATCTATTTATATGGGATGACGGATACTTTCCCTAATAAATCTTACCATTTCCCCTGCTAAGGAACTGAGCGGCCGACTAAATAGTTGATGATACATGGGAGTTATTCCTACATTTTCCACACACAGTAAGACAAATCAACACAATGCTGACTTCGTCTGTTATAAACACTAACAGCTTTGGGGCATTTGGAAAAGTGGGGACTGGGGCTGATGTATAACGAATCCACAGTTCTAGACTTTCCTACCAGAGACAGCCTGAGGCAATATGAGAGCAAAATCAGGATTTGGAGCTCCTAACCTCAGATGTTTTATTTCCATGAGCCAATTTACAATCAAGAGAGCCCTGACACTGCCAGATCTAGAATTCAACTACTTCAAACAGTCATCTTTCCTCTTATATTCTGCACTGAGTTTTAAAAGCATTGGGTTGTTGAAAGGCTAATCACCTAAGTAGTGATTTTCAAACCTTTTCGTGTAGGACCACTTTAGGAAACAAAACAACCTAAAACAACTGATTTACACTGCCTTCCGTTGCCCCAAGCTAGACCCCTAGGGCACCACACCCCAGTTGGTGTAAAGTGCAAGGATCTGGTTTATACCACTTTACAGGTGTCAAGAAAGCAGGAGAGAGACTCAGGGTAATAGGGGAAAAGAGGAAAGAGGATCACAGTCAGTCATCTCTTTTTCATGTCTTTCATTTCACAACTTCTTCCTTCCCATGCCTGCTGGTACGCTCCCTCGCCTTGTTTCAGAGCCAAAAGACAGGTCAACTTCACTGCTTCGTATCCAAGTTGGCAGAGGCTGTGGCAGCAGGGTGGTAACTCTGCCTGATGTTCTCAAGCTACAGTTGGGACATGTCCAACAGTAAAGTCACTCAGTAAACAGTTCTCTGTTTTCTCTTTTCCTTGAGTTGGCTGGAATATCTCTAGGCCCTAGTATCACCCACTCTTTAATTCAAGACAAGCCTACAGACAAGAAACTTCACAGTTCACCCTGTCTTAAAATGGTCTTTTGCTGGGTACAAAATACCATCTACAAAATCATTGATATGCTACATTACTTCAATTCCAAGCGCTATAGATGTCTTTCTGATGGTCTGGTTTCTCTATTTTTAGTAATATTCCTGTACGTCACTCAGTTCAATATTCAAGAACATTATTAAATGACAGTTTTGTGCCTAGCTTTGTCCTGAGGTGGAGCTGGGTAGGGGAGATTAACAAATGTTGCATGTAATAGTTCTTTATTTTAAGAAGTTTACAAACTAATTGGACAGAGAAAAGTCAATATAAAACAAATAAAGAATAACTCAAGACAAAATATCTTTAAACACCAAAAGCAAGGGTGTTGTAAATATCAGAGACCTGGAGAAGTTAGGAAAAGCTTTAAGAAAGATATTGGACTGGAGCTGGGTTTTTAAGGAGGGGTGGTGGGTTAGGAAGGGCTTTCTAGGTGTGACAAGATGGTCAAGACCTCAGAGACTGGTCTCAGCAGAGCAGATTGTGAAACTGTCAGAGACCAGTCTAATGAAGCAACTCTGATACCCAGAAGACAGGTAAATAAACAAGAACCACGAGGCAGAGATTAATAAATTAGCTATGAATTACTTATCTTGCTACATATAGACTCCTAGAGATCAAAGGGACCTCATGAATCATGTCACCTGCCTTCTGCCTTCATTTTACAGATAAGAACACTGGGGATTAGAGCAGTAAAGTGATTTCACCATATCAGGTAACAAATTAGTGCCAGAGCAGAAATTCATCCCCAGGGCTTCTGACTCACAACGCATCATACTCTGCTTCAAACCACCACTCTATTATGTTCAGATGACTCAAGGCCAGTTGGGATCAGTGACATACCAATAGTAACAATATGATAAGTACCAAAACAGAGACATGCAGAAGTGATAAGCTCATTTTGTACACAGATACTTGGGATATTTCTAAATTTTTCTTTTTTTGAATTGCAGCATTTATTGCATCATGTTTCACCTCCTCTGACTGACATTCAAAGTCTTCCATAACATGGCCCCGCCTGGCCTTTCTGATCTTATTTCCCAACACTCCCCACACTACAGCCTCCATTCCAGCAAGATATGACCATTTACAGTCCCCATCTTTTGCCAGGCTCATTCTCACCTCTGGGCTATTGCTCCTATCATTTCCCCCTTCTCTAAGTCTTTTTCCCCTTTTTCAACACTGATGTAAAACCCAGGTTTTATAAACCCTAAGATCTTCAGCTACCCCAAGTCTTCTCTACACTCCCTCTTAGTTCAATGCAATCCAATTCATTTCAGTACAATTTTATGGACAACATGCTGAATGCCAGGCACTCTTACTAGGCACTCAGAATTCCAAAATAAGTAAGGCACTGGCTGCCCTCAAAGTGCTAAGAGTCTAGAAGGGGAATGCAGACATTACAGCAAAGCACTACTACCCAGAATCTTAACAACAGGTACAAAAGATAATAGGTACAAAAGACAGCACAACCTAGAGGATGGAAAAGGAAGAAATCTCATTGAGACTAATATCTGAGGTTAGGTTAATGGATGAGAGGGAGTTTGTCTGATCTAAATCTGAGGAAAAGGGGGGAAAGGGCTATTCTAGGCAGAGAAGATAGGATATGGAAGTTCACAGTAGCTGGTAACTTTGGTTTTGTTTTGTTTACTAAACCAGGTTTGGGTTTGGTATCAGGATTTGGTTTGCTTTCAAAGCAGCGTACAAACAGAAGAGAAAGGGGAGATAAGGCAAGAGAGGTAGTCAGGGGCTCTGCACCAGGCTCTGGAGGCTGGACTGCATCCTGTAGACCAGGGGTCCCCAACCCCCGGGCCGAGGACCAGTACTGGTCCGAGGCCTGTTCGGAACCTGGCTGCACAGTAGGAGGTGAGTGGCAGGCAAGCGAGCGAAGCTTCATCTGCCACTCCCCGTCACCCACATTACTGCCTGAACCATCCCCCTGTCGTGGAAAAACTGTCTTCCATGAAACCGGTCCCTGGTGCCAAAAAGGTTGGGGACCACTGCTGTAGATGACGAAGTGCTGAAGACATTTTAAGTGTCAAGAGTTAGGGTGGGTGGTTCAATGAAATGTGAGCCCCACCTTACATTGAAGCAATCAAGTAAAGCTAAATGAAGGAAAGTTCTAGAGACAGACCTTGAAGAATGGGTAAAATTTCAACAGACTGAAATGGAAGTCATTATATCATTAGTGGAAACAGCAAAGTGGCCATTTAAGTGTTACCTGATTGCTCTGGGCATGTTAATTTTTTCTCCTGAGACGTGTTACCTAAATTCCTCAAGGACAGAGATTATTTTTCAAAATTCCTTTTAATAGCTCCAAGGAGCTAACACAGCTCTGGATACACAGTGGCCATTTGGTCAATTATCAATGACCTTTTGGGATATGGCAAAAAAAGGGAAGAAAGAGAAAAAGAAAACCCCTCATATCTGTTCATGGCAGGAGCTTGTTTTTATTCCTAATCTGTTGCTAAGAATGAAAATTCATAAGGTATTATAAATCCATATTTGAAATGAAGATGGTGTGTATAATTGGAAGCTTATGGTTGTCTAATAAAGGACAGAAGATTCCAATTAAACACAAAATTCCATCTCTAAGCATCCTTCCTCACTGTGTGGGCATCCCAACTGCTAAGTTTGTTTAACAGATCAAATTAAATGGATGACTGCTTTTGTTTGTTTGTTTTTTGTTTTTTTGTTTTTCGGTATGCGGGCCTCTCACTGTTGTGGCCTCTCCCATTGCAGAGTGCAGGCTCCGGAAGCGCAGGCTCAGTGGCCATGGCTCACGGGCCCAGCCGCTCCGCGGCATGTGGGATCTTCCCGGACCGGGGCACGCATCCGTGTCCCCTGCATCGGCAGGCGGATTCTCAACCACTGTGCCACCAGGGAAGCTCTGGATGACTGCTTTTGAAGGGCATCTTAGGAACTTGGGACTTAGCTTTGCTTCAGTGCACATTTCCCTAAGCTAACTACTGACAGAAGTATTCAATCTTACTATCAGAAAGTCAAACCACTTTTAGATATTGGGGAGAGTGATAATATTATATAAATACTTCATAAAGTACTATATATACAGGTTATTTATATTTTTCTTAAGAAGAAACAAAGAGCATTCACTTGGTTTCACCAATTCTCTTTCCCTGCTCCAAAGCTGATCAAGCTCTGAAAATTACCCTGCCAAAAAAAATTTTAAGTGCAAAGTAATTTTTGTTCCATAAAGATAAATCACTTTATGTGTTCAACAGTGCTCATATTGCATTACATATGTTATTTTTAACTCATAAGTGGTGGAATGCTGTCATGCAGGGACGATTTTCAAAATAGTTAACAATGGTACAGCATGTACACCAGCCATTTAGAATAGACCCCTGAGCTATCTGGATGGATGCCAGCTGGTTCATCTGACCTGCACATACAAGCTACATCTCAGCCCTGGTGTAGTGGACTGTTCAGCTACTTTTGTCCATACATTTTCCATCTGGTAATAGCCACACATTTTCCTTTGGAGAGCTGCCCTACCCCATTCCAAGTGATCTTGAAGGAAAATGACCATCATGGGACTCCACCTTCCCCTGGCCACAAGGTTAGGACATGTGATCCAGATTTAGCCAGTCAAAGTAGTCCATTCTTTCACCAGAGTAATTGATTGAGAAATGGGTGCATGACTCAGTTCAGTCCAAGCAGAGTCCTCCCCATAACTTTTCCTCTGGAGTTGATTGAGATTTCCCCTACTTTGGAGATTGCTAAACTTGAAGAATGTGAACCCAAGGCAGCCGGAGGCCATGTTGCCCTCATAAAGGAGAAATCCTATTGAAGAATGAAGCCAAAAAAGAAATAAGTGAAACTGAGAGATAGACAGAGTCCTGACAACATTGTTTGAGCCTCTGGAAACAGCCATGCCTATAGCTAGATGCAATCTCCTGGACTTCCCATTTACTCAAAGAAATATCGTCTTCCTTCCTTCCTTCCTTTTTTTTTCTCTTAAACTAATTTGAGTTGAATTTCTGTCCCTTGCAGTCAAATAAGTACTGATTAATAATTATGCCCACATAACATAATTCTATATAATTTCTGTTACACAATGTTGAAGAAATCTTGGACTTAATTGAAAACTCTGCTTTTCATTAGATTGTCCTAAGGCTCCAAACCAATACATTATGCAACTACAAGCCATCATGGGTCTTAATAAGGGGAATAACAAAATAAAGATGGTGTTTTAGAAAAGTTTGCTTGGCAAGAGATGTGTGGAAATAATCAAAACAACATACGCTCATACATGTACTCAGGAATATATATATATATATATATATGTTTATATGTTTACATATTCTCCTTAATTTTCAAAGATGCCAGATACCATTTGTTTTTGTGTTAAAACAACTGAAAAGAACTACTATTGCCCATACCTTAAGAATGTTTGAAAATTATTATATATACTTTGCCTTTAATTATTTAGAACACTGAATCATAGATTTACATCATCCATTTATCCAATAAGCATACAGTAGAAAATTGCTATGTACAAGTGACTGTTATAGACTCCAGGGATAAAAAGATGAATTAGACAATTTCTCTGCCCTCCAGGAATTCATATTCTGGTGAGAGAAGCAGAAGTGTAAAAAGATAAACAGTGTAAGAGTTGGCAGGACTGGAACCCTTTCTTTTGCTGGAGGTCTCCTCCTCAGAGGTGCTGTCAGGCGAGAGCTGGACGCAATGAATAGGGTAGATGCACACAACTCCATAAAAGCAGCTCCTGAGTATTCCTGGCTAAGCTGCTCGGTGAATCATGTAGTCCTGGATTTTCTAGCATTTCAGGCACAACTCAGAGTGCTTTGGTCTTTTTTATGTAGAGAACTTTCTCATGGGAAAAATAAAGAATTAGGTATCCCATGGTTGATGAATGTGGTCTTAACTCTCTTTACAAGGCCAGATATAATCTTCAGGAAGTTACTTTGTTTGATTCATATTTCAAATTATAAATTAAATTTAATTTTTTAAGTTTAATTGTGAACAAAATTCTTGAGAACACAGAGGGGGAATGCTCTAAATTTACATTTTCAATCATTGTGAAGCCCCTGTTTATTTGGAGCCACTCCTTCCTTAAAGATGCACAGCAGCTATGTCTTCAGAGTGGATTCTGTTAAAAGAAATTCCTCCAGGCTGTCTCATTTTCCTCAGTTCCTCACTGGAATTTCACAATAACTTAACCGTAGCTGGAATTCATTTACAAATTCCTAAGAGCTAGAGGCTAAAAAGATACTGACAACAATTTCTTTCACCTTTTTTTCTTATCTTAGTTCCTGCATCTTTCCGTGAGTGTTGTTTGGCTGTGGTGGATTACTGGAGGTTTGAAAAGGTGAAAAAAATAAGTCTTTCATTCCTTTTCCCTTCCTTTCCTAACTGTCTTTTTAATTTTTCATGTGGACTTTCAAATTACATGTAGTCTAAAACAGCCTATGTTTTTTTGCTCCCAAAGTAACTGTTAAAAGGGGAAAAAAATATTTTGTGTGTCAGATTATTTCTTATAAAGGATTTAGTGCTCGACTTCTAAATTAAATCATCTGGGGACTAGAAAACTCTTTAAAATTTATCTAGTCCAATTTCTCATTCTACAAATATTCAGACAGGTTAAATTACTTGTCCAATTCACAGAGCTAGTAAGGGACGAAGCCAAAACCAGAATCCAGATCTCAGAAAAGTTCTCAGTATTGCTGATAAGGTACCTGCCCATTTCTCATAATAGCTATTACAAATCTTCACCAGTGTCTTCATAAACCTTATACTACCACCCCCACCCCATCACTCTGGCCCTTACTTCATAGAAAATTAAAAGCCACCAAGCATAACTCCAGTCCCACTTTTAAACTTCTTCATATCTCATCTCAAAGTAACACTATCATTACTGTTTGAAGGGTAAACCTGCCATTTGCTATCTGTATCACATTCAGTCCCATCTCCTTTGAGACCTTTTTCTGTTAATTATATTTTCTTATGTATATGAGAACCCTATCTCCATTAGCCCCTTCTTTTTAGCACACAAACATGCTCAGGGACTTGCATTTACAGTGACTTTATGTCCCATTCCAGAAACATTCTTTTCTTTTTATCATAACCAAGCTTATTTTAAGAAAGCACTCCTCTCACTGTTCCTACATTCTTGCCTCCTATTCACTCCTTTACTTTCGAAAATATGACTTCTGGGGCTTCCCTGGTGGCGCAGTGGTTGAGAGTCCGCCTGCCGATGTAGGGGACAAGGGTTCGTGCCCCGGTCCGGGAAGATCCCACATGCCGCGGAGCGGCTGGGCCCGTTAGCCATGGCCGCTGGGCCTGCGCGTCTGGAGCCTGTGCTCCGCAACGGGAGAGGCCACAACAGTGAGAGGCCCGCGTACTGCAAAAAAAAAAAAAAAAAAAAGACTTCTGATACTATCATTCAACTGAAAATATTTGGGCAAAGACCATCAGTGCCTTTTAAGGACATTTCAATTCCCTCCTTTTAAGAACTCTCTTCTCTTTGGGCTTCCTTATTCTCCTCTTAACAATGGGTTTCTAAGTTTTTCTCTTTCCCTTCATTCATTCCTTAATTACTGTTGCTTCTCAGGGTTCTGTTCTCAGCACACTTTCTTTCTCATTCTGTACTTCCTCTGGAGAAGTCCCACTTAAATCCATGGCTCAGCTCTCATGCACAAATTTGTATAATGTACAGAAGCCTTTTTTTTTTTTTTTTTTTTTTGTGGTATGCGGGCCTCTCTCTGTTGTGGCCTCTCCCGTTGCGGAGCACAGGCTCCGGACGCGCAGGCTCAGGGGCCATGGCTCACGGGCCCAGCCGCTCCGCGGCATGTGGGATCCTCCCAGACCGGGGCGCGAACCCGGTTCCCCTGCATCGGCAGGCGGACGCGCAACCACTGCGCCACCAGGGAAGCCCCAGAAGCCTTTTAAAGGAAAAATTTCTCTTAATTTTTTCAATGTTGACTGAAATTATTTTTATTATAATATTTACTTACTTAAATATAAAACTAAATATAAATTTCTTATGCTTATAGTTCTTATACAAGTATGCAAACAAGAAATTTATAAAATGAATTCAAATTAAACTAAAAAGCTAAAAAAAACTCAAAAAATGAAATAAACATTAATATGTGGATGGTTGTGTTGTTTTCTTGAAACTTACTGCCAACTCAAAATGTGAATATGGGGCTGATTGCTAAAACATAGGGTTCTTTTTAATTTAAATAGAACTGTGTATCATGTGATGATTCAGTTCTCCCACCACTTTTCTCTATTCAAACTACTATGAAACATTCATTCATATGGACAAGCACATGATGACAACAATTAATTTTCACCTGACCTGATTGCATAATTTACATAGTAAGCCTGGCTCTGTGATACTTGACACCAGCAAGATTATAAACATAAATACAAATGCAGACACTGAAGTAAGTTGGTAACTCATAAAGTGGTCATCCAGATTTGTTAAAATGAAAGCATGAATATAGAAAGCAATTTAGTGAACACATAGATCCCTGAAAATATATTTTGATGGATCCCAGGAATCCCAGAACCCTAATTTTGTGAATCCCAAATTTGTATCTATAGCCCCAAACACTCTCCTGAGCCTCTGCCCTGTATTTCCAACTGCCTAATAAAAATTTCTCTCCCTACATGCATTGTTATCATTCCCCACACACACAACCACCTTAACCTGTATTGCTAGTCTTAGTTAATGACATCATCATCTACCCAGTTGCATAAGCCAGAAACTTAAGTCTCATACTAGATTCCTTTCTCTACCTCACCTCCTACATGCAAGACTTATTGATTCTATTTCCTAAACTTCTTTCAAATCAATGGTCATTTTTTTTTTGATCTGGAAATTATACTCACAAACTACCGCAAGGAAATAATCTAAGTATTGAGAAAGCAACAAACAAACAAAGAACAAAGATGTTCCCTTCACTATTATACTTAATAAAGAAAAACTAAACAACAAAACCATTTAAGAGCAGGGGAAAGATAAGCTAAATACAGGACAGATTATCCTTACTCAGAAACAATATAAAATTATTGTTCTTACAACCCAATCCAAAAATGGGCAGAAGATCTAAATAGACATTTCTCCAAAGAAGATATACAGATTGCCAACAAACACATGAAATGATGATCAACATCACTAATCATTAAAGAAATGCAAATCAAAACTACAATGAGGTATCACCTCACACTGGTCAGAAGAGCCATCATCAAAAAGTCTACAAACAATGAACGCTGGAGAGGGTGTGGAGAAAAGGGAACCCTCTTGCACTGTTGGTGGGAATGTAAACTGATACAGCCACTATGGAGAACAGTATGGAGGTTCCTTAAAAAACTACAAATAGAACTACCATATTCTTTTGGCTTCCCCCATGTGTAAACTTCATGCTCAGGTTGCGATCAAAAGGACTGTAGCAATTTCAAGCCTCATATCCAAGAACAACCATGTCCAGAAGGAGCATGAATCACTTCTGGAAGTTCTCCTGGAAAAGTTTTTCTGGAAGCATCCTGCAAACCTATCCTTGCAACTCATTGAGGTGAACTGCGGAACATGCATGATCCTAATCCAATCCCTGGCAAGAGGGTAATATTACCCTTAGACCAGTCTAGACCACCTCTGGAGCTGAGGATGCTGTGCTACACCAACTATGGGTAAGAGAGAGAGATTCCTGAACAACATCAGAATTCTGCTGGACAGGGAGATCAGCTCGGTGCTTTGTGACCACCTAGAGGGGTGTGATAGGGAAGGTGGGAGGGAGGGAGATGCAAGAGGGAGGGGATATGGGGATATATGTATACATATAGCTGATTCACTTTGTTATACAGCAGAAATGAACACATTGTAAAGCAATTATACTCCAATAAAGATGTTTAAAAAAATTATAGTTCCTGGCAGACTAGCTATCAAAAAAAAATTTTTAATGCCCAGTGCAAAACGTCTTTAAAATGCAGGTTAAATTAAAAAAAAGTTTTTGTAGATGCATGGCTGATTTATCAAGAATGCAAGAGAGATCCTCAGAAGTCAAAATAAAGAGCAGTGGGGAAGGGATCATGAGGCTGGAGAGATATGAGAGATCCAGCCACGTCAACCTTTGGTAGCCTAGAGGTTTAGCTTTAAAAGATGATGAGCATGGCAGACAAGAGACAATGTAGGCCCAGGGAAGGTAGGATATTATATTGGACTTTGCATAAAGCAAGGAATCCCCAAAAGGCAGTATACTTGGTGAGTAAACTAGAAAACAATTCACCCCACAGAGGAAGATGTTAAAGAAAATTTTCTGTCTCAGTCTTGGCCATAAATGGAGGCAAAAAATAAGTCATTCTTGATAATTCAAGACTAAAAACCCACCCTCAAATGAGTTTGGTGACAGAATTTATAGAATCTGAATGGTCCCCAAAACACAAGCAGACATTTTCATTCAAATTAGTCCTAGGTTGGTGGTGCCCCAGACATTTAGCAAAATGTAAATCAAATCTATCTCAAGAAATTCAACTTCCACTTAAACCTCAAAAAAATTAATTAAACCACTAATAAAATTTCAAGGAAAATAAACCCATACTACAACATGATGAGACACAAAGAGTAAGTTATTGTGAACAAGTATCATCATAAATAATTTCAGGGGACTTCCCTGGCAGTCCAGTGGTTAAGACTTTGTCTTCCAATGCAGGGGGTGCGTGTTCAATCCCTGGTCAGGAGCTAAGATCCCAAATGCCTTGCGGCCAAAAAACCAAAGCATAAAACAGAAGCAATATTGTAACAAATTCAATAAAGACTTAAAATCTTAAAGAAAAGAAATTTCAGGACAAGACTCACAAAAGCATCAGTTATAAAAATTATTGATGCAGAATATAAAATAAACACATTTAATATATTTAATGAAATAGGAGAAAATATAGCAAAGAATGAGTCTATAAAAAAATTAGCTGAGTTATAAAAGAACCAGAGGCAGTCACCTTGCTCCACCCTACATCATGCTTATAGATGTTTAGGTGGCTGTCGCCCCCAAGCTGTGGGCCCTACAGGGCAAAAACAATCTGATTTTCCCAGGACCCCATCACTCAGAAAAGCCTGGCATGCAGTGACCTCAATAAAATATTCCTGTATTGAGTCTGCCCCTTCCATGGCCCCAGAGCCCCCCTGGTTCCATGGACTCTGGCTGCTAGCATCCTGTCAGTGTGCTCTCTGGAATGCAAAATATAATTAATGAATTTTTAAAAATAAAAAATATCACAGTGTGTGGATTAAACAGCAGATTAGACAGGACTGAAGAAATAATTAGTAAGTTTAAAGATCTGAAGAAATTACACAGAATACAACAGAGAAAGCCAAAGAGATAGAATATATGTAATAAAGATGAACAAACAGCACAGAGGGAGGTCTAACAAATATATACTTACAATACTGAAAGATGAATGGGAAAATAAAGGAGAGCTAATAATATTTCCAAAATGATTAAAGATATGAATTTCTGGATTCAAGAAGCCCAATACAGTGCAAACAGTAAGAAAACAAAACAAAGCAAACCCAGAAATCTAGACTTAAACCATCACTGGAAAACAGTTAACATTGTACACAATGGTGAAAGACTAAAACTTTTCCCTCTAAGATCAGGAACAAAACAAGGATGCTCACTTTCACCAATGCTATGCAACACTATACTGGAACTTACAGCCAGGGAAATCAGGTAAGAAAAAAATAAATAAATAAAAGACATACAAATTGGAAAGAAGTAAAACTATTTCTACTCACAAATAATATGATCCCCTATGTAGAAAATACACCCCTCAAAAAAAAAACATTAAAAAACTAATAGAGGTAATAAACTAATTCAGCAAAGCTGCAGGTAAACACTCAAAAATTAGTTGGGTTGTAGGGACTTCCCTGGTGGCCCAGTGGGTAAGACTCTGCACTCCCAATGCAGGGCGCCCAGGTTCAATCCCTGGCTGGGGAACTAGATTCTGCATGCATGCCACAACTAAGAGTTCGCATGCCACAACTAAGTCTTCATGCTTCAACTAAATATGCCACATGCCACAACGAAGATCCCATGTGCCGTGACTAAGAACCAGCACAGCCAAAATAAATAATAAATAAATAAATAATTAAATAAACAAACATTAGAAAAATGAAAGGTCTAGATCCTTAAAAAAATAATTATTAAAAAAAAATCAGTTGGGTTGCTAATACTAGCAGTAAACATTCTGAAAAGGAAATTAAGAAAACAATTCCATTTACAATAGCATCCAAACAGCAAAATTGGCTCAGGATAAATTTAACCAAGGAGGTAAAAGATTTGTACACTGAGAAGCATAAAAAATTGCTGAAAGAAATTAAAGAGCTAAAGGAATGGAAAGATATCCTGTGTTCATGGATTGGAAAACAATATTGTTAGATGGCAATACTACCTAAAATTAACTACAGATCCATAGAAATTCCTATCAAAATTCCAGTGGCCTTTTCTGTAAAAATAGAAAAGTCAATTCTCAAGTTCATATGGAACAGCAAGGGGCCCCAAATAGCCAAAATAATCTTAAAAAAGAAGGACCAAGTTGGAGGCCTCCCACTTCCTGCTTAGAAACTTACTACAAAGCTACAGTAATCAAAACAGGGTGCTACTGGTATGAGTACCTTAGACCTTAGACCAATGCAACAAAATTGAGTGTCCAGAAATAGACCCATATATCTGTGACCAATTTATTTTCAACAAGGATACCAAGACTATTCAATGGGGAAAAGAACACTCTTTTCAATGAATGGATATCCACATGAAAAAAATGAAGTTGGACTCCTACCTCACAGCACACAGAAAAATTAACTCAAAATGGATCAAAGACCTAAATGCAAGAACTAAAGCTACAAAAGTATTAGAAGAAAAAATAGGAGTAAAACTTCATGTACTTGGATGATGTATTCTTAGATTAAGCCACTAAAAGTATAAGCAACTGAAGAAAAATAGATAAATTTGACTTCATCAAAATTAAGAACTTTTGTACATCGAAGGACATTATTAAGTAAAAAGACAACCTCAAAATGGAAAAAAATAGTTGCAAATTATATCTAATAAGGGTCTACTGTCCCAAGTATATAAAAACTCTTACAACTTGACAACAAAAAGACAGATAATCCAATTTAAAAATGGGCAAAGGACTTGAATAGACATTTCTCACAAGAAGAATATAATAATGGTAAACAAAAACTGCTCTGCATCATTAGTCACTAAAGAAATGCAAATCAAAACCACGAGGTACCACTTCATACCCACTAGGATAACTGTAACAATAAAACAAAAACAAAAACAGAAAATAACTGTTGGTGAGGATGTGGAGAAATTGGAACCCCTATGCATTGCTAATGGGAATGTAAAATGGTGCGCCCATTGTGGAAATGTTTGGCAGTTCCCAAAAATGTTAAACAAATAACTGCCATATGACCCAGCAATTCTACTCCTAGGTATACACCCAAAAGAATTGAAAACAGAGACTCAAACAGAGACTTGTATGCTGATGCCAACATTCACTGCAGCATTATTCACAACAGCCAAAAAGTGGAAACAGTCCAAATGTCCGTCAACAGATGAATGGATGAACAAAATGTGATATATATATATATCATATATATTATACATATAATTATATATGTATATAATATAATATTACTTTGACATAAAAGGAATGAAGTACTGATACATGCTGCAATATGGTTAAACTTCAAAAACATTATGCTAAGTGAAAGAAGCCAGACACAAAAAGTCACATATAGTATGATTCCATTTTTATGAAAAATCTATAATAGATAAATCCATAGAGACAGAAAGTGAATTGTAGTTGCCAGGGGCTGGCGGGAGGGTAGAATGGTTAATGACTGCTCAATGTATACAGGGTTTTCTTTTGGGGTGATGAAAGTGTTTTGGAACTAGATAACCATCATCATCACAATTCACTCCCCAACTATGCCCTCCTTGCCTAATCTATTACCACTCAATATCTGAAAAAAGAAAGGCAATTCCATTAGCAAGGGAGAAGAAGAAAATGACTGTTAGGGTGGCATCCAATATGATGCCAACAGCCATTTTAAATTTTATGTATGTACCATGATTTAATTAAGAAATTCCATGTTGAAGGCAATTTATGTTGCTGCTAATTTTACACTGTTATACAGAAAGCTGCAATGAACATACTTGTAGCTTATTTATATTTCTTAATTTTTCCTTAAGATAAATTCTTAGAAATAGAATTCTTGCATCAAAGCAAACTTGTAACATTAAAAAATACATATTACCAAATTATCCTCCAAAATGTTTAAGCAAATACATGCTCTCATCAGGAGAGTATGACAGCACCCACTTCTTCACACTCTTAAAAGCATTAATTAGTTTATCACTATTTTAAATATTTGAAAATATAATTTAAAATTGTATAACTTCTTCTTTTTTTTTTTTTTTTTTTTTTTTTTTTTTCGGTATGCGGGCCTCTCACTGCTGTGGCCTCTCCCGTTGTGGAGCACAGGCTCCGGACGCACAGGCTCAGCGGCCATGGCTCACGGGCCTAGCCGCTCTGCAGCATGTGGGATCTTCCCGGACCGGGGCACGAACCCGTGTCCCCTGCATCGGCAGGCGGACTCTCAACCACTGTGCCACCAGGGAAGCCCTGTACAACTGCTTTTAAAACTTAGTTTTTAAACTAGAAAAGCAAAAGTTGCTTTTTGGAAAAAATTTAACAGTCCAAACATGTAAAAAGTAAACATCCTTCGTCTCCCACCCCCAACTGCCACTATCTCATTCACCAGTGGTAATCACGTTTAACAATTTTTTAATTCCACAACTGCAGGGACCTTATCTTGTTCTTTGCTGAATCCCTGGTTAATGGCCCAGTTCCTGGTATATACTGCATTTAATACATATTTATTTGTAAAAATGGCATCATAGCTGGCATTATTTTCTGAAACTTGACCTTTTCCTCCAATAAATTATAAATATCTTTCTATTCTTTGTATATATAGATCTGCTTCATTTTTTAAAAATATGAATAGTATTCCATTGTATGGATGTAACATAATTTATCAACCCCCTAGACTATCCCAGTTTTTCACTATTTTAAGCACCAGTGAAATGCGTATCCTTGGAAGCATATCTTTGTTTTGTAGTGCAAATATTTCTGAGGGATAAGGCCTTATAACAGATTCAAGGTCAAAAAATATGTGCCAAATTGCTTTCCAAAAGATTGCCCCAATTTACATTCTCTTCAACATGTGAACGTTTCCCTATTCTCAAGCCAGCATTTGATATCTTAAATATTTTTACCTTTGCTATGCTGAGTTGTTAAAATTTTATCTCATTATTTCAGTTTTAGGCATAACCACTTAGGCAGTGGTTTAACAGTTTCTTACAATTATTGGCCATTTGTATTTCGTCTATAAATTGCCCTTTATATATTCTACCTATTTTCATATTAGTTTTTTATTTTGTCTTTTTCTTTTTTATCTGAAGGAATTACTGATATATTAGAGATAGTTACCTTTTTTCTACTAAATATTTCGAAACATTTTCTCCCCAGGTTGTTATTTGTTCCTTAACACTATTGATGGTATCTTTACCATACATGAATTTCAAAATCAAAAATGTCTTTTTTGGTAGAGTACTTAATATGGTGACTTAATTGCTGTAGCTTACAACATAATATTTTGCTATCTGGTATGGCAAGCCCCTTCTCAACACTCTTTTTTTAAATGTGTTCACTTTTAGCATAGCCAATTTAATTTACCAGATTTCAGTGAAAACTGCTTCTCTTCTTTTTCAAAAATGTTGTGAATGGACTACCATGTCAAATCACCCAGTTCAAACGCTCTGATTCTTTCCTCTCTCTCCCCAGTAGTCTATCTCTTCAAGAATTCTCAAATGTTGGGACTTCCCTGGTGGTCCAATGCACGGGGCCTGAGTTTGATCCCTGGTCGGGGAACTAGATCCCGCATGCATGCCGCAACTAAGAAGCCCACAGGCCACAACTAAAGATCTTGCACACCACAACTAAGACCTGGCGCAGCCAAAATAAATAAATATTTTTTTAAAAAAGAATTCTCCAATCTTTTCCCTTTTCACTGTTCCCACAGTCATGGCCTTAGTTCAGGCCTCACCACTTATGAACTGAATTACTGCAATAACCCACCACCACGTTTCCCAATCTCCAATCTGACCCTCATCCAATCCATTCTCCACAATGTGATCAAAGATATTTTTCCTTAAAAAAATTGATTATGTGACTACATATTTGAAATTCTCCAGAGTGGTGTTTGGATCTTTTAATTTATCATGACAATGTCTACCTATTACTTTGGTCTCCTCTATGCCCATTTCTCTATAATTTCTTGCTGATTCTCTTTCCAGTCCCTTATTACTCTTCCTTCTGTCTAGAAACTTTTCCTTTGGTTTCTCATCTAATCATTTCTTGCTCCCCTAAAAACTCGGCTCAAGATTCGCCTTTTCCAGAAATATCCACTTGTGATGACACAGCATCTAGTACATACGTCTGTGACAGCACCTATCAAACCATTCTGTATAGGAATGTTCATAGAAATTTTGTTCACAATAACCAGAAAGCCTAAATGTCCAGCAGTAATAAAGTTGGTAAATAAGTTATAGTATATTCATGCACTAGAATGCTAAACATCAATAAATAAACAACAAATTACTGATACATGAAACAATATGGATAAAACCTTACAGACATAATGTTGACTAAAGAAAGACAGACACAAAAGAGCATCCCACCAGCCATACTGGAAAACTTAATGAATCACCGGCATTGGGTAGAGTACACAGAAGGATCATGCCTCTAAAGTAGGGAATAGTTAGTTACAAATTAAGCCTTACTTCAATCCTGCCTAACAAATCTTAAAACCAAGACTAGAAAGGATCAAACTATCTCACAGTAACTTAACTGTGTCCAAGGACAAAACTCAAGAATATTCATGGGAATACAAAAATACCCAGAATCCAATAAAGTAAAATGCACAATGTCCAGACTCCAATCAAAACTTGTCAGACATGCAAAATAGCAGGGGGAGAAAATGGTCGATAATGATGAAAAAACCCTGTCAATAAAAACCAACCCAGAATTGACAAAGATGAAAGAATTAGTAGACAAATACATTAAAACTGTATGCCACATGTTCAACTTTCAGTAAAGACACGGAAGACATGAAAAAGATCTACTAAAACTTTTAGAGAAAAAAACTAGAATGGATGAAATGAAAAATATATTGGATGGTATTAACAGCAGATTTGGTGTGGTAGAAGAAAAAATAATGAGCTTGAGCATATAGCAATAGAAACTACCCAAAACTAAACATAAAAACATAGTTTTTAAAATGAGCAGATGCGCGTCCGCCTGCCGATGCAGGGGAATCGGGTTCGCGTCCCGGTCTGGGAGGATCCCACATGCCGCGGAGCGGCTGGGCCCGTGAGCCATGGCCGCTG
>NC_041224.1:50095129-50105038 GCF_002837175.3 Physeter macrocephalus
CAACAGAGGGAGGCCCGCATACCACAAAAAAAAAAAATAAATAAAATAAAATAAAATAAAATGAGCAGAAAAAATAAATAAATAAAATGAGCAGAGCATAAATCATCCACAGAATAATTTCAAGAGCCTAAAATATGTGTAATTGGAGTCCTCAAAAGAGAGGAAAGAGAGAGGGAGACAGGAAAATATTTGAAGAAATAAAAGCCTAAAAATTTTCAAACTTGATGAAAATTATAAACCCACATATTCAAGAAGCCTAAGCAACCCCAATGTAAGAAACATGAGAAAAACTACACCAAGGCACATCATAATCAAATTGCTCAAAAACAGTGAAAAATAGAAAATATAAAATGTAGCCAGAGTGGAAAAATGACACATTATGTAGAAAGGAATATAGACAAGGAATATAGCAGGGGTTTTTCCCAGACACAATGCAATAGAAAAGACAGTGATGCAACATTGTTAAAGTAGTAAAAGAAAAAACTGCCAACCTAGAATTCTATACCTAACAAAAATATTTTTCAAAACCAAAGGCTAAATACAGACTTTTTCAGATGTACAAAACCCAAAAACATTCTTCATGAGTAGACCTGCACTACAAGGAATGTTAAAGGAGGTCCTTAAGGCAGAAGAAAAATAATACTAAATGGAAATACAGATCTAAACAAAGAAATGCAGAGCAATGGAAATCATAACTCCTTGGATAAATATGTAAGAATTTAAAATATAAATCCCTTTAAAAGATAATTATTTAAACAAAAATAATAACAACGTACTGTGGGATTTGTAATATATGTAAAAGTATGGCAACAACATTAATATACACAGGCTCTTATACTACACATGAGGTGGCATAATATCCCTTAAAAGTAACTGAAAGAATTTAAAATGTATGCTATAAACCCTAAGATTTTTAAAATTTTTTTAAATTAATTAATTTATTTTTGGCTGCATTGGGTCTTTGTTGCTGTATGCGGGCTTTATCTAGTTGCGGGGAGGGGGGGCTACTCTTCATTGCAGTGCGCGGACTTCTCATTGAAGTGGCTTCTCTTGTTGCGGAGCATGGGCTCTAGGCACGTGGGCTTCAGTAGTGTGGCTCACAGGCTCAGTAGTTGTGGCTCACAGGCTCTAGAGCGCAGGCTCAGTAGTTGTGGCGCATGGGCTTAGTTGCTCCACAGCATGTGATCTCCAAGACCAGGGCTCGAACCCATGTCCCTTGCATTGTCAGGCAGATTCTTAACCACTGTGCCACTAGGGAAGTCCCTAAACCCTAAGTATTAAAATCACATACACACACACACACACACACACACACACACACACACACACACACACATACACAAAGAGTTATAGCCTAAGATAATACTGAATATAAATGGTCTAAACACACCCAATCAAAAGACAGAAATTGTCAGATTGGGTAAAAAAAGCAAGATAATTACATGCTGTCTATAAGAAATATACTTTAAAGATAAAACATCAATAGGTTAAAAGTAAAAAAATAGAAAAATATATCATGTTAATGTTAATTAAAAGAAAGATTAATATTAACATTAATTATCAGCAAAGTAGATTTCAGAGCAAGGAATGTTACCAGAGATTTTAAAAGGTCAATTTTTTTAATGATAAAGGGGTAAATTAAGCAAGAGAATATAACAATCTAAAGACATTTATTCATCTAATAAGAGAGCTTTAAAATACATGAAGCAAAAATTAATAGAATTACAAGGAGCAATAGAAAATCCACAATTCTATTAAATGACTTCAATAATGCTTTTTCAACAATTAATAGCACAAGTGGGGAGAAAATCAGTAATGATATGGTAGATTTTACAAACACTATCAACTAAGTTGACCTAATTGACATATATAGAAAACTATCCAACAACAGAGGAATACACATTCTTTTCAAGGGCATATGGAATATTTTACCAAGGTAGACCATATTCTGTGCCATAAAGCAAGTTTCAATAAATACAACAATATTCAAGTCATATATAGTATGTTCTTAGATCACAGAGAAATTAAATTAGAAATCAATAATGGAAGATCTCTGGAAAATCTCCAAATATTTGGACACCAAATAAAACACATACAAGTAACACATGGATTAAAGCAGTAATCCCAAGAAAAATACAAATTATTTTGTGCTGAATAAAAGTGAAAACAAGCATATAAAACTCTGTAATATTTACTAATGCAGCACTTGGGAGAAATTTATAGCACTAAAGTTATTACAAAAGAAGATCTCAAATCAATAATTTCAGCTTTTACCTCAAGAAACTAGAAAAAATGGGCAAGTTAAACCCAAAATAAACAAGAGAAAGGATAAGAGCAGAAATCAAAGAAATAAAAACCAGAGAAACCATAGACAAAATCAGTGAAACTACAGGCTAGTGCTTTGAAAAATTAACAAAATTGATAAAACTCTAACCTGATCAGGGAAAAAAAACACAAATCATCAATATCAGGAGTAAGAAGATGACATCAGTATAGATTCCACAGATAACAAATGGATAATAAGGGAACATTATGAATAACTTTAAGCCAACAAATTTGACAATTTAAATGAAATGGACAAACCCATGAAAGATACAAACTACCAAGGCTCACTCAGGAAGGAGTAGACAACCTAAATATACCATTACCTATTAGAGAAATTGAATTTTTGGTTAAATCCTTCCCATAAATCTTCCCTTTCAGATCCAAACGGCTTTACTGATGAATTCTATGAAGCATTTAAGGAAGAAATAATACTAGTTCTATACAAACTCTTCCCAAAAAATTGAAGAAGAGGAAAACTTTTCAACTTATTCTGAGTTCCACCAGACAAAGACATTATGAAAAATGAAAATTACAAATCAATATCCCTCATGAACAGAAATGCAAAATTCTACACAAAATTTAGTAAATTGAGTCCAAAAATATATATAAAGGATAAAACATCATGACCAAGTTGGGTTTATCACAGGAATGCAAGGTTGTTTTACATTTGAAAATCAATTGATATACTTCACCATATTAACACAATCTTAAAAGAAAACCATACAATCATTTCAACAGACACAGATAATACCTTTGAAAAAAATCCAACATCCAGTCCTAATAAAAACTCTCAGCAAACTAGGAATAAAAGGAAACTTCATGGACCTATAAAGGGCATCTACAAAAAAATCCACAGTTAGCATCATACTTAAAGGTAAAAACAGAATGCTTTCCCCTAAGATTGGGAAGAAGACAAGGATGACTGCTCTCACCATCTCTATTAAACATTTTATTGGGGGTTTTAGCCAGTGCAACAAGGCAAGAAAAAGACAGTAATGCCACTCAAATTGGAAAGGAAGAATTAAAACTCATCATTTGAATGACATGATTGTCTATGTAGAAAACCCTAAAGAAAAAAGATGCTAAAACAAATAAGTGAGTTTGTGATTAGCAAACCTTCAGGATACAAGATTAAGATATAAAAATCAATTGTATATCTATATACTAGTAATGAACAATTGGATAACATAATAACATTTATAATATCAAAAATATGAAACATCTAGGGGTAAATCTGATGAAAGATATGAGAGATTTGTCACTGGAAACTTCAAAACATTGCTGAGACTAATTAAAGAAAATATGAATAAAGGAAGATTTATACATTTTTCATATTTCAGAAGCCTTAATATTATGAAGATGAAAATTCTCCCAAATTTGAGTTATATAGAGTCAATGAAATACTAGTAGGCTTTTTTTTTTTGGTAGAACTTGAAAGGTTAATTATAAAATTCATATGAAGTGCAAAAGACCTACAATAGGGGCTTCCCTGGTGGCGCAGTGGTTGCGCGTCCGCCTGCCGATGCAGGGGAACCGGGTTCGCGCCCCGGTCTGGGAGGATCCCACATGCCGCGGAGCGGCTGGGCTCGTGGGCCGTGGCCGCTGGGCCTGCGTGTCCGGAGCCCGTGCTCCGCAACGGGAGAGGCCCCAGCAGAGGGAGGCCCGCATAACCACAAAAAAAAAAAAAAAAAAAAAAGACCTACAATAGCCAAAACAATTTTGAAAAAGAACAAATTTGGAGAGCTAATACTACGTGACTTCAACACTTATTATAGCACTACAGTAATAAATATAGTGTGGTATTGGTGTAAAGATGACAAAGAAATCATTGGAACATAACAGAGTACAGAAATAGAATCATACATACATATATGGCCAACTGATTTTTTACAAAGGGCAAAGGTAATTCACTGGAGAAAAGACACTGCTTTCAACAAATGAGGAAAGGACATGGGAGAAAAGAATATTATCTTGAATGGAGAGAATTTCAAAGGGCACATAAACAGAAAATGGATTAGTGGTTGCCAGGGTCGGGGCCGGGGGTGGGGGCAAGAGTAGGGTAAATGGGTGAAGGCAGTCAAAGGATACAAACTTCCAGTTACAAGAGAAATAAGTTCTGGCATGTAATATACAATGTGGTGACTACAGTTAACAATACTGTATTGTGTATTTGAAAGTTACTAAAAGAGTAGATTTTTAAAGTTCTCACCACAAATTATAACTATGTAAGGTGATAGATATGTTAACTAATTTTATTGTGGTAATCACTTTGCCATATATACATATATAAAATCACTACATTGTACATCTTAAGCTTACACAATTATATCAATCATATATGTCAATTATATGTCAATAAAACTGGGGAAAAATAAATTTAAAAAGTTGTTCAACATCATTAATGATTAAAAAAACAAATTATTTTCCCACAGTCTTATCATTGATCCTATGAAAGGTTGACAATAGTCCCCCAAATCCAGGCCAGTTCTCCAGTGTGCTCTTAGAAGTGGGGTGTCCCGTCTGTAGGCACAGAAGGGTAACTGAAACATGATAAAACTTATTCTGTTTACATCTGTCTATACAAGCTTGAGAGAAACATATCAGTGTACTGGGTTTCCATGCTCAACTCTGGACAACAGGGGAACTAAACAAGATATTCCCTCAGTCCTTGCCAACTCTAATATATCTTCTCAGGTTGACTTAAAGGTATATTTTCTCTTAACTCAAGGGAAGGTGACTCACCTTTCTGGAGTGGCCACGCAGTGACAAATGCTATGCCATGGACCTTACACTAACTATTTCATTTAATCTCTACCACTACACTGCAAGGTTATTATAGATGAGAAAATTGAAGCTCAGAGAACCTAAGTAACAATATACTTCAGTATTCTTCTTTTTTCCACTGTATTATAAAGAATCAATGAATTTTCCTCTGCTTATTTGCAAATCAAAGTATGAAAAAGGCTCTGAAGGACATCCAATTGATTAAAATTTTAATAATTAGTAGAAGTTTCACATGAAATACTAAAAACAATTTTAACATTGCATATTCCTGTGATAGGCCCTGATATTTACGATTTTATGTGTTGCAGTTTTAAAGTAAGAAGAACTCTGGTCTTGGAGACAGAAAAACTTGATCTCAAATCCCAGCTCTGCTGCTTACCAGTGGTATAATATTGATCGAGAACCTGATTCTCTATGCTGAACCCTGACTTCACAGTCTTCCAATCGTATGCTATCCATAATTCTATGATTACATTAACCATCATTTGACTTGTTTCGAAGTTAGTTGTTTGTGTGACCCTTTTCTCAATCAATATATTGCGAGCTGCTGGAGGACAAACACTTTGCGTCACTGACAGCACCCAAAAAGTTACTTGTACGAAAGAATTCACCATACATATTTATTAGATTAATATCTTATTATAAATAAAACCAAGAAAGATTGGCAATACTAAGAGCTGGCAAAAAAACAGGGAGGCAATCTGGTCAGGAGAACAATTTGTCAATGATTATTATAAAGAATAAGACCCAAATATCCCCCCTACACCCTTCCACATCATACTCCAGGCTTCCTCCACCCATATCTCAATCCCCTGACTTTCTTTCAATTCTTTGAATTGAGAGGAAACTAATTAAGAACAGGGACCATGTTTTATTTGTCTTTAAATTCTCGGACATAGCATAGTATAATGCTCAACAGATGATTGTTGAAGTGAACTGAAGGGTTATTTTGAGAAGGAAGAGATCGTTGCATGCAGAATATTCATCTCTAGAGGTAAGGTTACAGTTTTAATTTATTTTCAGTTGCTAGTCCTCCATAAGTAGGGAAATTCTATACCAAAGCCTGAAAAAAAGCGCATCATAAAACATGGTTCAGTCCATCTGAGTACTGTTTCCATTTTAGCACAAAATATGTTGAACTTCAGTGCTCCTGATTCACACTTTTTAATGCAAATACATCAAACTTTCAATTATTCAAGGGTGAATTATCAAATTTGTAGGTTAGCTAGGCTTTTTGTTTCTTCTACTCCCCCTAGCTACGTAGACCTTTGAGTGCTTCTCCTTCCTTCCTTGGGCATGAATCGCAGTGGGGTTAACTCATTACGAATAAAGGAAACATCTGTGATGTTTAAATGGCAGTAAGGCATGCCCAGAAATCCAGTACCACCTGTATGTAGTTCTAGTACTGGTCATAAATTGTATTGAAATAAAACTGTCATAGTATTCAAAATTCAAAGGATATTTCTTGATATTTCTTGAAGTAGTTCATCAGAGAACAATTTTTCCTCATATCTTCCAAAGAAATAACTAAATTAAGCATTTTATTTATAATAATAAAAAATGTTATATGGATTCAAACCACTGGCAGCATCTACAGACATAACAGAAAGCGGATGTTGACATCATTGAAACATTTGGTGAGTCAGGCTTATCCCAGCTTGCCTATGTTTGCGATTTAGTGGTAGGAAATCTACTATGGGCCCCTATCACTTAGTGGTCAATTAATTTATTGTTTTGGTTCTATTCAAATCCTTTGCTTTGATCCAGCTGTAATCATCTCATAAAAGTAAGAAAAAGCAATCCTATTTATAAATTATGAGCATTTTCAATCCTAGTAAATATAATTTATTCTTTATATTCTTACTTATATTTTTATGACTGTTAATACTTCACATAGGCGTGAATATAAGCTTCTATGCACACAAACACATACAACTCCCATTTGAATATCAAACCTTTGGAAAGGAAAAAGAAAGACGTATAGGGGAACCAATGTGTAAAGCTTTAATGTGTTTATGTCATCTAGTGAGTATACATACTTACATATATATGAAAAAGAAAACAATACAAAAACTGAGGAAAAGTTAAAAAGTTAAAGTGACTAAATGGTGGGCTTCAGAACTACCATGTATGGCTGCATGGATCATCAACTGCATAATTTCAGGGATAGCAGTTACTCTGACTACAAGGTGGACGGCGCCTCCTAGAGTTGTGCAATATGGCAGTCTTGGTGGACTTCCTTTTCTTTGGGATTTAAACGTCTTGTTGTATAAAAAGAACTACACTGTTAACTACAGCTCCAGATCACACTTCTTAGTCCCCTAGCATGGTTGGAAATAACTTGTTCCCTCACAAGGGGATAGGGGAAGGAGAAAGAAAAGTAGAAAGAATAGAAAAAAGTATCTATATAGAGGTAATAGTGATAAAATAACAATAGCTAAAATTTTTGAACATTTATTATGTGCTAGGTATGGTTCATAGCATTTTGAACACATTAACTCTTTTAATCCTCACAACTACTGTAGGAGTAGGTACTATCACTTTCCACATAAAATACCTTCCACTTTTCATAGATAAAGGAATTGAGGCCCAGAGATGTTAAATAACTAGCCCAACAGCACACAGCAGTAAGTGGGGAAGATGTGAGGTGGAAGAGTGAGAGTTGATTGGCTCCTTTGCTTTGCAAAATTGTGACTATCAGCTGAAGGTCAACTAGAGGCTCCTCTCATTTAAATCTGTATCTGCTCTTGCTAAAATAAATATTTTTATGGGGAAAAGCAGTCCTTTAAGAAGACCTTCTGGGGACTTCCCTGGTGGCACAGTGGATAGGACTCTGCGCTCCCAATGCAGGGGATCGGGGTTCTATCCCTGGCCAGGGAACTAGATCCCACATGCATGCCGCAACTAAGAGTTCTCATACTACAACTAAGAAGCCCTGGAGTCGCAACTAAGGAGCCTACATGCTGCAGCTAAGAACCTGGCGAACTGCAACTAGGGAGCCCACCTGCCTCAACCAAGACCTGGCGCAACCAAAATAAATAAATAAATTAATTAATTAAAAAATAAAAAGAAGACCTTCTGTCTTCAATCATAAAATCAGATTGAAAAATAAAGAAAAAAATAAGATCCAAATATAATTCTGACAAAATAACAATTGTTCTCCAAAATAAGCCCCCAAATTGAAATTAAAATGCCTAGGGTACATTTATACTTAACACAAATACTAAAGGAATAAACAATAATTTTTAATTGATTAACTAGCATTTTGTGAAAATGTCTGGCTTTTAGAATGAATAAATAGAAATGTTAGGAAGAGGTGGGGAAACATCAGAGAAGCACCGACTTTTTTTAAAAAAAGGAGCAGTCACATATAGAGAAGCAGTCACAAGAGCCTCTAAACTAAAGGAAATGAGAGTTGGTGGTGGGGCACAGTTAGTAATACACAGCAAAAGAGGCCTAAAATATTTTTTTTGAATTTTTGTATTTTATTTTATTTATTTTTTTATACAGCAGGTTCTCATTAGTTATCCATTTTATACATATTATTGGATATATGTCAATCCCAATCTCCCAATTCATCACACCACTACCACCCCCAGCCACTTTACCCCCTTGGTGTCCATACGTTTCTTTCCCCCCTTGGTGTCCATATGTTTGTTCTCTACATCTGTGTCTCAATTTCTGCCCTGAAAACTGGTTCATCTGCACCATCTTTCCAGGTTCCACATATATGTGTTAATATACGATATTTGTTTTTCTCTTTCTGACTAACTTCACTCTGTATGACAGTCTCTAGATCCATCCACGTCTCTACAGAGGACCCAATTTTGTTCCTTTTTATGGCTGAGTAATATTCCATTGTATATATGTACCACAACGTCTTTATCCATTCGTCTGTCGATGGGCATTTAGGTTGCTTCCATGACGTGGCTATTGTAAACAGTGTGGCAATGAACATTGGGGTGCATGTGTCTTTTTGCATTATGCTTTTCCCAGGGTATATGCCCAATTGTGGGATTGCTGGGTCATATGGTGGTTCTTTGTTTAGTTTTCTAAGGAACCTCCATACTGTTCTCCTAGGGCTGTATCAATTTACATTCCCACGAACACTGCAAGAGGGTTCCCTTTTCTCCACACCCTCTCCAACATTTGTTGTTTGTAGATTTTCTGATGATGCCCATTCTAATTGGCGTGAGATGATACCTCTTTGTAGTTTTGGTTTGCATTTCTCTAATAATTAGTGATGTTAAGCAGTTTTCATGTGCTTCTTGACCATCTGCATGTCTTCTTTGGAGAAATGTCTATTTAGGTGTTCTGCCCATTTTTGGATTGGGTTATTTGTCAGTATCATATTGCCTTGATTACTGTAGCTTTGTAGTATAGTCTGAATTTAGGGAGTCTGATTCCTCCAGCTCCGTTATTTTACCTCAGGACTGCTTTGGCTATTGGGAGTCTTTTGTATCTCCATACAAATTTTAAGATTTTTTGTTTTAGTTCTGTAAAAATTGCCAATTTGTTTCTTTAATATTGAGTGGCATGATCTGTTTATACATTTTGGAGATTAATACTTTGTCCATTGATTCATTTGGAAATATTTTCTCCCATTCTGAGGGCTGTGTTTTCATCTTGTTTGTAGTTTCCTTTCCTTTGCAAAAGCTTTTAAGTTTCATTAGGTCCATTTGTTTATTTTTGTTTTTATTTCCATTACTCTAGGAGGTGGATCAAAAAAGATCTTGCTGTGATTTATGTCATAGAGTGTTCTGCCTATGTTTTCCTCTAAGAGTTTTATAGTGTCCAGTC